>NW_026694242.1:1947500-2166501 GCF_021218885.2 Marmota monax | reverse complement strand
CAGAGCTGGGAGCTCCTATACTGCCACAGCCAGTGTAGAGGGGAACATGTCCCTGCATGTAGAAAACCCCTCCCACCTGGGTGTACTGGGAGCACTTATATGGCAAGAAGTAAAGTAGAGGGTACTTGCCCTCCAGGGGAGATATCCCTCCCATCTGGGTGTCAGGGGAGCTTGTATACCACTAAAGGCAGGGTAGAGGGGACTCTCCCATCCATGTGGAAAACCACTCCCACCTGTGTATAGCGGGGGCACTTGTATACAGCCTTAATCAGGGTAGAGAAGACTTGCCACTCCAGGCGGGAGAACACTCCCACCTGGGTGTCTGGGAGAGCTTGTATACCACCACATCCAGGGTAGAAGGGACCCATTGCTCCAGGCGGGAGACCCCTCCCACTTGGGTGTCGGGGGAGCTCGAATACCCCCACAGCCAGTGTAGAGGGGACTCGCCTCTCCAGTCGGGAGACCCCATAATATGGGTGTCTGGGTGAGGTCCTATACCTCCACAGAGAGGGCACTCAACCCTCCAGGTGGAATATCCCTTCCACCTGGTTGTCAGTGGAGTTCATATACTGCCACAGTCAGGGTAGAGGGGACAAGCCATTGAGGCAGGAGACCCCTCCCACATGAGTGTAGGGGGAGGCTCTTATACTACTGTAGCCAGGGTAGAGGGGACTCCCCTTTCCAGGCAGAAGACACCTCACACCTGGGAATTGGTGGCAAATTGTATTCCGCCTTAGCCTGGGTAGAGGGGACTCGCCCATGCAGGCCAAATATCCCTTCGACCTGGTTGTCAGGGAAGTTCATATTCTGCCACAGGCAGGGTAGTGGGGACTCGCTACTCATGGTGGGAGACGCTCCCCCCTTGGTGTCAGGGGGAGATCCTTTACTGCTGCAGCCATGGTAGAGGGGATTTGCCCCTCCAGGCGAGAGACCCATCCAACCTAGGTGTCAGGGAAAGCTAGTATACCACTGCAGCCAGGGTAGAGGTGCTCACCCATTCAGGTGGGAGACCCCTCCCATCTGGGTAAGGGGAATCTCCAATACAAAAGCTGACAGAATAGAGGGGACTTGCCCCTTCAAGCAGGAGACCCCTCCCACTTGGGTGTCAGGTGGAGCTAATATACCCCAGCAGCCAAGGTTGAGGCCACTGGCACCTCCAGGCGAGTGACACCTCCCACCTTGGAATGGGGGTAACTCCTATACCGCCTTAGCCTGGGTAGAGGGGACTAGCCCCTCCAGGCGGGAGACCCCCTCCTTCCTGGGGATAAGAGGGGGCTCTTATACCCCTGCAGCCAGTGTTGTGTGAACTCGACCCTTCAGGTGGGAGACCCTTCCACCTGGGTGTGGGACGTTAGCTCCTATACTGCTGCAGCCAGAGTAGTGGGGTCTGGCCCCTCCTGGCAGGATACCCCTCCCACCTTGTTGTGCAGAGGAACATGTATACCAACTTAGCCAGGGTAGAGGAGACTCACCATCCAGGAGGCAGACCCCTCCAACCTGGCTGTCAGCAGCAGCCCATATATCACCAAAGCCAGTGTAAAAAGTACTCTCCCCTCCTGGCGGGAGATCCCTCCCACCAGGGTGTTAGGGGTGAAAGGAAAATGGCCACAACAATTGCAGTGACTACTGCTTTATTGCATCAGTGCCAAAGAGGCAAGAGAGGAAGGGGGGAGGAAGAGGAAAGAGAGAGCAAGGGAGAGTGAAAGCAAGAGAGGGAGACAGTGAGAGCAAGAGAGAGGGGACTGGTAGGAGGGAGGGAGTTTTTATAGCCAAATTCTAATGGGGTCTCTGGGTCTGCAATCTACCTTGTTGGTGGACAATAATTGGACCACACAGTAGTTGCTAAGGGTGTCATCTTCTGCATTCAGGCAGATTGGGAAGGGGTCAGATGTGGGTTTATGTTGCACCAGATAGGAGAAGGTCAAGTGTTCAGCCTTGAGTGAGGTTGAGTATTCAGACTTGATGCAAACAGGTGATAAAGCATCAGACCAAAGGGTGTTTGAGTGCCTGGGTTATCCTGCAAACAACTTAGTTCAGCCTGTCCTACACCTAACATTCCTCCCTTTTTGTTTTTCTAAGTTAACATGGTTGGGGGCCAGTGCAAATTCCTTTGGCTACTTCCTGCTGAGAGGTGGTGGAATGGGGCCTACCTGGGAGAGCAGGGGAATGTTCAGGGACAGGCTTGGGAATACTAGGGTGGCTAGAGATAACATCCAGTGGCTATAGACAGTTATCTCAGAAGGGCAAAGGCACTTCTCAGGTTTTTCAACTAGTCTCCAAAGGCCTCAACATTACCTAGAGGCTCCACATTCCCCACAAACCTTAATCTTCATTTTCTATCCCAACCACAGATGGCGCTTTAACATCCAAGCCACTTGGCACCAGGATGACACCACCCACTCTCAATTTATGGGTCAAGGCGATAGCTCTTCCACTGGCTGCAATTGGGCAGTCACCCTTAACATTACTGAATTCAACCCAGCCACCTAAGATACTTCCTAGAGTCCCTATGATAGGACCAAACACCTACAAAAAATAGTTAACCAAAAACACAGTCATTCCTGGGGGTAATTAAGGACAAGAACAGCTAGAAAAGAGGAGACAGGAACTAGGCCAGCAGGCTCCATGGGGAATGTTCAGTCATAGGTCTCGATCTTGGGCATCAGGGCTAGTAGTCTTAAAGAAGTAGTTGATTGACTGGCTATTTGGTGAATTCGTGTATCTGATCTTGCAGGAACTTCTGTAGGCAACTTAATGGTCATGGTCCTATTAGGAGAAACATAAATTTGACTAAAACGGGTCCTGGGAGGGGGAGGATCCAAGGCCATACTTGACTGTAGGTGTTTAAGATCAAGCTGGTCAAAATTGACTTGTTTCTATCTATTGTTAAGAGTCAGCCAAGTTCCCATAGGGGTCACTTGTGGGGGAACTTGAGAGCACCTTCTTAGTTCTGCTAGTGCCATTTGTGCTAGGATGGGTCTAGGTCTTGCTTGACCATGTGGCTTTCCTTGGAAGCATCAAGAATGTCTCCTGTCTCCAATGAACCTCCTATTCACTGCAAGTGCACTGATTGGCTTTTCATTCTCCAGTGGTCTCATTCATCTTCCTGATCAGGAGGTTATGTGGCTCAGAGTTGCCAAGCTCTTTAGAGAAGTTCTCTGTTCCCTAGATTCAGACTGACTCAGAGGGTAAGAACCAAATATTAGTTTTCTTGGCTATTTTAATTTAAGACTTGATCTTAAACATCCAGCAAAGCCAGTTTCATCAGTCTTAAATTAAGAGTACTGGGCTTTAGGTGAAGTCTGGCCTACTTTGGAGTCATTCTATCATGCAGTAAGATGGGAGATAGAGTCTTTTCTCAGGTAAGGTGGGGTTCTTTATAAATCTTTGGTAATGTGTTCTAGTATTGAAGCTGATCTTTGCTTTTAAATATCATTTTAAAAAGTTTACATATATTGTTGTTTGAGGTACATGAATATTAGATAACACAATTTAAATGATATTACATTTAAATTGTACCCCAGTGTATAGAACTTTATATTAATCTTATTGATAACAGGTCCAGTTATAGAAAATTAAATGATATAAATAAATCTATAATGTGCTACTTTTATAAGCCTAAAATTACCATGCAACCTTTTGGAGAATGCCAGCTTGATATAATGTTTTTATTTTAAAGCTTTTATCTAAAAGATTTACATACCTGGAAAATATGAACACATTTATTATACAAAAAAGAGTAATAGTACCACAATTATTATTGATGTTTTTACATTAATCAAGTTTAGCTCTTAAAGAAATAACAAATTACATTATTGAAAAATAACAATTGTTGTTTAACCATAGTTGTATAATGCTTAATTTCTTCAAGATTACTTGCTCAAAAAAAATTTACATATATAACCCACTTACCCAGATATTTTTTATCACTTACTTAAACCCTCTTATTTACTTAATCATATAGACTTCCTTATCCAGAAACCTTTTTTTCCTTCTATTAAATCCATACCTAGAATCTTCTAATTTCTCTTTCCCATCTGACAACCCCTTCTTTATTCACATTTTGAAACATTCCTTGTAAATTTCTGAATTTAGGCAAAATATTCCATTTTAATAAGAGATATTTTGTTATTTTCAGTACACAATGAATCACTCTTAAGTTTGGTTTCTTTATGTTATCCCTCTTTTTCTCGTGATTTTTAACCAGCCTTTCTGAGTTGTCTAGACTCTTTTCAAGATGATATATTTTGTCTTCATTATCTGACGTTCTGGCTTCTACTTGCTTCACTCTGTTAGTGATACTCTCATTTGAGTTTTTAATTTGGTTTATAGTTTCCTTCATTTCTATAATTATTGTTTGATTTTTTTAATAATCTCTATCTCCTGATAAAGATGCTTAACTTCTACTTTTATCTGTTTATGTAATTCATTTTCAATGTGTTCTTTCACTGTTTGAATTTGTTGTCTCATATCCTCTTTGAGGTTTCATTCCATCTGTCTAAGGTATTCCTTGAGTTCTTTATTTGACCATTTTTCTGATGACTCTAGGTCCTCCTGAATATTTAGGTAGGCTGTCCTGCATTGTTTGTACTCCTTTTCTTCCTTGCTTTTTCATGCTGCTCATGTTACTTCTTGTTCTGTTTGACTGCTGAGTTACTGTTTACTCCTATAAATTTATTTGATGCTTGGGAGGAAAGGTATTAGGAGGGAAGGGAAGAAGTCACTAAAGAGAATGAGAGTAAGTAGGTAGAATTCAAGGAAGGGGGAATAAGAAAATTGAAAAAAAATGAAAAGACAAAAGAAAAAAAATAGAAAATAAAAAAAGAAAAAAAATAAAAAAAAGTAATGAAAAAATAAAATTAAAAAAAATAAAAATAAATAAATAAAAAAATTTAAAAAACAACAACAAAAAAATGAAAATGAAAAAAAAAAAACCCAAATTAAAAAAATTAATAAATGCAGTCTTAGAGTTTGATTAACTTCTCTTCCAGTAGGTGGAGCTTTGCCCACCGGGCCAAGCTTCTCTTCTCAATACGCAGGAACCAATCACTATGCAGCAGCTCCTCCTCCCAAACTGGTCAGGTCTCCAATTCCATTCCTGTCGCGACCCCTTGCCCGCAAGGAAGACGCAACTCGAGAATCTTCTTTCAACAGTTTATTCAGGTCCCTGGATATTTCTTCTTCTTCCTCTCGGGTGCCCCTCCCAGCCTTAATAAAGCATCCCAAGCCCCAATGCAAAGCTGCCATGTGGAACTTTCTCACAGGGTGGTGAAAAATCATGTGCCAACTTTCCCAGATAAGAAGTTGTTTGTCACAGACCACAGCGGAGCCAGCGCCATCTTGTAATGGCGACCATAATCTGCAGAAACGGCAGAAGCGGCTCACCACAGTTCCCCCTTTTCTGTTTTATTAAAACAATACAGGCGAGAGTAGAGGTCCTATCCCACTGTGCAGAAGTGGCTGCATAGTATGGCTCAGTCCCAAGGAGGGCCCTTCCCCAGATCTGAAGCCATATCAGCCGACGCCTTTTTTCGTGGGGCGGGGCGTGGACGCGTCTAACCCGCATGCAATAGGACATGCTCTCCTTGAGGTCCTCTTCAAGGATCACTCAAGTGCAGTGCCTTGCCTCGCATCCTGTATCGTGACGATGGTGGACGAAGGGGGATAGCTGAGGCTGAACTGTGGCTATTTATAATGACAAACAAGTTGACAGCACCCTGAAAGAAAGGCACGAACTTCAAGGCGATAGAAAAGCACTAGTGTGGAAACCCATCTGCGTGCAATGGCAGTAAGACCGGCAGAGTGCAAGGGCTTTCCAACACTAAGAGAATAACAAGGAAAGTCATGTCGATCCCAGTGCAATGTTATAATAACTTGGGGTGTAACGACCATGACAAAGGTTTACTGTTTAAGATGCGCAAGCCAGACTTGAGGCGAGTTGCCATTTTCTAAAGCTGCAAGAGCTTGTATGATCATAGCCTTTTCTTGTGCATGGCGAGTTTTAAGGCGACAGAGAAGCCACAAACAAAGCACAACACTGAAGCAACACATTGCACCAAAAATGCCTACTCCCACCCACTCTTTGAAGAAGGAAAAAGCAGAAGATATCCAATCGGTGAATTGACCCAAAGTCACTGGTTCGACACGGGTACTATTCAAAACAGTAATCTGAGTTAGTTGAGACTGGATCAAGTTTTCTGCTTCCATGGACCAGGTTCCGGATAGATACTCTCCGATGATGTGGGAGGCATTTCTGGAATCATTAAATCTGACAGAGGTTATACATAAATGTGCACGTTGGTCAACACAACCCAAAAGCACCAAGTCGGCCAATTCTTCTACCTGAGCTTGGAGTAAATCTATTCTTTGGTTGGCAGCTAAAATCCCTGACAAAATATGTTGATTAATTGAATTTTGGGACTCAAGTATGGTAGAAGTTTGTTGAACAACTTGATTAATGGTGGCAGCAGTTTGTACTTGACTGGCCATGGCCACTCCGGCCGTAACCGCTGCAGCAGCAGACACTGCCACAGCTGTCACTATAGCTGCCGTAATTCCAAAATCCCTGCGGACTCTAAGTAGCTCAACAATGGGGAATTTATCTGGGTCCGCAGTGACTGGGATTGGGACAAAGGTTGGAATTTTCATAACCACTGCTACAGTCCAAGAACCATTCCAACACTCAGATAAGAGACAGGTAACACTAGAACAATCCAGCATCCCTGATGAGGTGTCATTAGTCAAAAGGAGCAAGAATGGGGATTGGACGCAGACCATCGCAGGGGGCAATGTGGCATTATATAGCAAAGAGTTGAACGAAACAGATGTAAGTCTATTACCCCGTTCACTCTCGCGAACAGTACCAGAAACATTAGCCAGCCAGCTTCTGACTCCCAGCAATTGAGCCAATGCAGAAATATCAGCTGAAGCCCCCTTCTCATTGGAAATCAGCCATTGAAACCAGGACCAACCTACTCCTGTAGAGGAGTTGGCACTATGGTTAAAGTTATAAACATACCTCTTAAGAGAGGGGGAAAAAGAGAAACCCTTAGCAACTTGAAGTCTCTCCCAAGAATGATCCTGACAAGGCGTAAATGTTGGGGGGAAACCAAGATTAGGGGTACAGTAAGGAGAGGCCTTGAAATGAGTGGCATTGTAAGTACTATTAGAAGAAGGAGGCACTGGGATTAGTACCTTGGAGATCATAGCCAAGGTAGTTATGTTAAAAGCAGAGCTATTTACAGGGGTCCCTGAACCTAATTGCTTCCCTGAAACTACTTGGCTCAGTACGGCATTAATAATACTCCCTGAGACCTGATTGGACCGCAATGGATCCTCCCAGTTAGTCAAATTTTTGATCTTAAGGCTGATGCAATTAGCGTTTCCAAGGCTGAAACAAAAAACTCCTGTGAGATTAACCTGAGATTGATTAAAAATGCTCTCCACGTCCCCTCTAGGAGAGGCACAGGGAGCAGACATCTCACATGAGGTAGAGAAAAGAGTGGGGAGGACACTAGAACTACCATGAACCGGCATCGGCATTGGCCAAGCCCGTGCCACTGCCCACCACTGCATTGGTGTCGTCTGTGCCATCGGCACCAGCACCAGAACCAGAGCACGTAGCAGAGTGAAGATCCTCATCACAGGGTTGCTGTGGTATCTCTTGTTGTTGGTCGGTTGATGTCAAGACTCTTCTTGTCAGACGTTCAGGGACCCACAACGGCTCCGTGCGATCCTGGGGAAAAACACATACAGATCCTCGTGCCCATGTCAGCACGGGGTCGGGGCCGTTCCATTGGCCCGTAAGAACATCCTTCCACTTAACATAGCCAATCACAGAGGGCTGAGGGGACACATGTCTATCGGCCACAGAGTGACCATGAATATCCAAATTTAAAAAATTAATGGTAAAGAGAGCTAAGGACAGGCGTTCTTTAGGAGTGTGTTCAGCTCCTATTCCCCCTTTTTGTTTTTGTAAAGTTTCCTTTAAGGTGCGATGAGCACGCTCAACAATGCCTTGTCCTTGAGGATTGTAAGGCAGACCATGAGTAAGTTGCACTCCCATGGTAGAACAAAAGGATGTAAATTGTCTGCCAGTATAAGCAGGTCCATTATCAGTCTTAAGGGATGCAGGAGCACCCCATGCTGCCCATGCTTCTAGGCAATGAGTAATAACATTACGTGCCTTCTCTCCCGACAAAGCAGAGGCATGAATAACTCCAGAGCACGTATCAACAGAAACATGTACATACTTGAGGTTACCAAAGTCAGGTATGTGCGTCACATCCATTTGCCAGACAACCAATGGCTTCAATCCCCGTGGGTTCACTCCATAAGTAGGGGGATGAAGAAATGTGACACAATGGGGACATTGTAATACTATCTGACGAGCATCCGCTCTTGAAATGGAAAAACGCCTGCGCAGCGTTAAAGCATTAACATGGAAATTCTGGTGAAATAATTTAGCCCCCTCTAAGGAGGAAGCCAAGCATATCAACTGGTCTCTAGTGGCTGAGTCTGCACAGGCATTACCCTGTGATAACGGACCAGGAAGAGAGGTGTGAGCCCGTATGTGCATTGGATAAAAAGGAGCAGTGCGGCTACAGATAAGTTGTTGAAGCTGATTAAAGTAAGCAGATACATTATGGGCATTACTAATAGCTCCCACGGCCTCCAGGACTTTGAGTGCTTGTACCACATAAATGGAGTCCGAGATAAGATTAAAAGGAAAAGAACATTGTTTAAAAACCTCAATAACAATTTGCAGTTCAACCCATTGTGGATTACCAGGAGCAAATTGATGCTGAACAGGGGGAGAATCATTAATTACATAAGCTCCCATTCCAGACTTGGAACCATCAGTGAAAATATTAACAGCCCCCGGAATTGGGTTGGGTGAAGTTACCTTAGGGAAAATGATGGGATGTTCTTTAACAAAATGGAGTAATGGATGGGAAGGGTAATGATTATCAATATCCCCTTGAAACGAGCAACATAGAATAGCCCAGTTGTCTAGAGTAGCACACAAAACATTAAGCTGAGCCTTAGTATAGGGTATAATAAGAGAAGAAGGTGATTGTCCGAAAAATTGAATGCTTTGGTGGATCCCTTTAAGTGCTAACGCTGCAACAGCATCAGGATAGTATTCTAAAGATTTTCCTGGGGATATATGTGGGTGGATCCATAGTAAAGGCCCATCTTGCCACAGTACTCCAGTAGGCTGCCGCATAGTGGCAAGCACACATAACTGGAAAGGTTTATCACTGCGGAGCCTGCATAGAGTAGCATGTTGTATAGCTTCTTCTACTGTTATAAGGGCTGCCCTGGCCTCTTTGGTGAGGCTACGAGGAGAAGCAAGATCTGGATCACCCTTAAGGGTAGCATACAAAGGCTGGAGCACACCATTAGGAATATGTAAATATCCCCTTATCCAATTAATATCTCCCAGCAGTTTTTGAAAATCATTCAGAGTTTGGAGATCCTGAGTTCTTATGGTGATTTTTTGTGGTTTCAATTTGTCATGCCCAATGATTGCTCCCAAATACTCAATAGAATTCCCCGTTTGAACCTTTTCAGGTGCGATATGTAGCCCATATTGAGCTAACAGCTTTACTAAGTCTCTATAGGCCTCATTAACTATCTGCTCTAACTTAGCGGCCAATAACACATCATCCATATAATGAATGATCTTGATGGAGGAATACTTATGTCTGAGAGGTGCGAGTGCCTTCCCCACATACATCTGGCACATCGTGGGACTATTAGCCATTCCCTGCGGCAACACTACCCACTCAAACCTAAGATCTGGCTCCTCGTGGTTACACGAGGGAAGGGTGAAAGCAAAACGTTGTGAGTCTTTAGGATGCAAAGGAATAGAAAAGAAACAGTCTTTAATGTCAATAGCAATAATATGCCAGCCCTGAGGAATAGAGGAGAGCAGAGGCAGCCCTCTTTGAATGGGCCCCATAAGTTGCATTTGAGCATTAACTGCTCGTAAATCATGCAGTAGGCGCCACTTTCCTGATTTTTTCCTAATAACAAATATGGGAGTATTCCATGGAGAAGTGGAAGGTTGGATGTGACCCAAGTCCAGTTGTTCTTTGATTAAATTATGGGCTGCTGCCAATTTAACCGAGGGAAGAGGCCACTGAGGCACCCAAACAGGCTCCTCGGTGAGCCATGTTATGGGTATTTGAGCCCCAGTGGCCCCTAGGAAAAACCCAGACCAAATCTGTTAAGCTTTTGATGACCTTGCACAGGATGCCTACGCCCCTGTAGATGTTTTCCTAGTCCTAGACCTGGCCTATACCCCATATTTTGCATAATCTGTTGAGACGCCGGGGAATAGTCATTACTAAGAGTGAACCCCATGTCTTTCATCAGATCACGACCCCATAAAGAGATAGGTAAATCAAGTACATAAGGCTGAAAAGTGCCATTGTGTCCTTCTGGGTCCTTCCAAGATAGATGTCTGCAGCTGATTTGAGGGGCTTGGGCATATCCCAAACCTCTCAGTGATTGATCTGAGAGCTGCACCGGCCACCCCTTTGACCAGTCCTTTTGTGCAATTATACTACGATCTGCTCCAGTATCGAGCAATCCCAAAATTGATTTGCCTTCTATGGTTAAGTTTAAAGTAGGACGGTCATTCATATCTAAGGACAAATAAACAGAATTCCCTCCAGTAACTCCAATCTCATCACTTGTCCTTGAAAAGGAATCAGCAGAAAAGCGGGTATGCAGGCTGGGTAGAAGTAACAATTGGGCAATCCGATCTCCTGGGGAAATAGATACAATGCCCCTTGGAGCTTCCACCATAACTTTTATTGTCCCTACAGTATCAGGGCTAATAACTCCAGGAAAGACATGAAGACCTTGCAAAGTAGAAGATGCACGTCCAATTAGCAAACCTACAGTGCCAGGCGGTAAAGGCCCTTTGAACTCAGTTTCCACCAATTGGACTCCCATCTTAGGTGTTAATACGAGTCTGGAGGTGGAACAGAGGTCCAATCCCGCGGCACCTGTAGTGGCTCTCCGCGTCTCATGGGATGGCGTAGAGATGGCCATGTCTCGGGTTTGGGTGTGACATTCTCCATTGCCCCATATATTTGTGGGCCCTGGGGTCGGGGGCCCCTTCGGCCGTTTTTTGGCCCAGCTGAAATAGGCTGTCCATGGATGTCCCTCATTGATCTACACTCTTTTGCCCAATGCTTCCCTTTTTTACATTTTGGACACAGCCCTGGTTGACGAAAGCCATTGGAAGGGCCACCGTGAGGGGGTCCAGTAAAATTATCTTTTTTAGGACATTCACGTCTGAAATGACCGGGCTGACCACAATGGAAGC
The DNA here is from genome assembly GCF_021218885.2 of Marmota monax. NCBI lineage: Eukaryota > Metazoa > Chordata > Mammalia > Rodentia > Sciuridae > Marmota > Marmota monax. The sequence goes on along the minus strand of NW_026694242.1, from coordinate 2,155,157 downwards.
ATGTTCCGGCACCAGGATTGCCCCTTTTGCCACCCGAAGGACAGCAGCTGCAAGACCTGCATTAGTTAAAGGTCCTCCAATCTCTCTACACACTTTCATCCATGCTTCTATGCCCTTATTTTTATAAGGAGTGATTGCCGCTTTACATTCCTTGGTGCATTGTTCAAAGACCAATTGCTTGATAAGGGGCATGGCTCTATCAGGATCCCCAAAAATCTTTCCAGCAGCATCCACCATCCTTGCTACAAAATCTGAAAAAGGTTCTGTAGGGCCTTGTAGAATCTTGGTCAAATTGCCAGACACCTCTCCTCTATTTGGAAGCGACTTCCATGCCCGAATACAAATATTGTTAATTTGATCATATGCCTCAAGAGGAAATCCTGTCTGTTGATTTGCAAATCTACCCTGTCCCAAGAGCATATCCTTGTCCCAATGGGGGTGTCCCGCTGCATGGTTTTGGGCGGCCTGCTCTATTGCGCCCTCTAGCACGAATGCTCTCCAGTCCAAATATTTACCCGGGGAAACGCAAGCCCGAACAAGGCTAGCCCAATCAGAGGGAGTCATACAGTATCTAGACAGATTTTCCACCTGAGTCAGCGTGAAGGCGGCATCCACCCCATAAGTGCGTACAGACTCCGCCAGGGTCTTCACAATTTTAAAATCTAAGGGTTCATGGACTCTTCCCCTGTTGTCATCCTGAAAAACTGGATAAGCAAGACCCATCTCAGCGTGAACAGCCCTCCATGTTTGGGCATGGAAAGCTCTTCCCGAAACGCCCCCGCCATCCGGCGGTGGATCCGGGGGATCGCTTTTCTTGAGCCCTTGCTTATCTGTGTTCCCTTCTCCTACAGCTAAACTCCCTAGCTGACGAGACAGCCTCTCGAGCTCTTCCTCCTCATCCTCCTCCTCCTCTGACCCACTTTCGCATGGGGGTGTACGCAGCGTACTGAGATCTGGATACAACCGTTTCCTCCCCCGTCTCATGCTCTGCACACTCCCATCCTCCCGAGTCACTTCACTTTCTGCCATCTCCGATTTTTCCTCATGCAATCGCTCTAAAACCTCCTGTCCTTTAGTAAGTGCTTCCTGACATCTATCATCTGTAAGGCAACTACGGACCATTTTCCAAAGGGGTATCACCCCACCCTCTAATATGCCCTGCTCAGAAGCAAAGTCAAGATCTTTGCCTAATTTATCCCAACTAGGCACAGTAAGGCTGCCCGAAAATGCGAACCACGGTGCAGCGATATCTATCTTCTGTAAAAATCTCTGTAAAGTACTATGTTTCACTTCCAGTCCCTTGGAACGTAACAGGCCATCTAGGGCCAGGAGAAGCGGACTTGAAGATGCGGCACCCATGACACAACAACAAAGAAAGCACAAAAAAAAGAAAGCGAAAGTAGGAGCGAAAGTACACAGTGCAGCTGCAATAAAATGTAAGGCTCTCTCTTTCATTACAGAGGAGCTGTCCCGCTTTGGTCGCGGATCCCACTTACTAGGGACTAACCCCGCTTTGATCGCGGATCCCACTTATTTGGACTAACCCCTCTTTGATCGCGGATCCCACTTACCTGGGACTAACCGGTGCACCACCCCTGACTGTTGAAAGTTCTGGTTCCCGGGTTTCGGCGCCACTTGTCGCGACCCCTTGCCCGCAAGGAATACGCAACTCGAGAATCTTCTTTCAACAGTTTATTCAGGTTCCTGGATATTTCTTCTTCTTCCTCTCGGGTGCCCCTCCCAGCCTTAATAAAGCATCCCAAGCCCCAATGCAAAGCTGCCGCGTGGAACTTTCTCACAGGGTGGTGAAAAATCATGTGCCAACTTTCCCAGATAAGAAATTGTTTGTCACAGACCACAGCGGAGCCAGCGCCATCTTGTAATGGCGACCATAATCTGCAGAAACGGCAGAAGCGGCTCACCACAACAAAGGACTTTGATCCTTTTTTAAAAATTTTTACTTTTGTACATGATGTGAGGTACATATCCAAATACTTTTTTTTTCTTCTTGTGGATATCTAGTCATCCCAGGGCAATTTTTGCTTTTGCTTTTACTCTTCAAAAATATAAGCACTCTCTCTCTCTCTCTCTCTCTCTCTCTCTCTCTCTCTCTCTCTCTCTGTGTGTGTGTGTGTGTGTGTGTGTATGTAAACCCTCTGAACACCAGTTACAAATTGCTGCCCATGCAGGTCAGGGAAATTGCCACCCACGATCTGCACAGTCAGCTGAACTTAAGGGCACTCGTGAATTTCCAGGGACACCAAATAAAACACAGAAACACTTTACTTTTACACAAGCTTCAGGACTGCTTCTCTGCTCTTCACCTCAGGCTCCCCAAAAGGGAGAGGCTGGTGAGAAAGTGACCACATTCAGAAGAGAGCTTTTATTGGAGGACTCTTGTTCTTAGAAAGTTCTATCCGAAAAAGGCCAGAGGGGGCAGGGTTACAAGGGACACGTGAGGATAAGTCAACCCTCATGGGTAATGCCTACATCTGAAGACCCGCCTCTCTATCTGAGCTGGGACAATGCCCAAGTCACCACAAATGTAGTGGCAGATCAGAGCCTTTTGCTTCAGGACTAGAAGGCATGGGTCATTCAGAAGGGCTTCCCACATATCCGTCTTTCTTTCTTTGAAAAAGCAGGTGATGGGTCATCATTTGAGTCCCTGAATTCTTCTTCTGGGGGCACATCATCCCACAATTATAACACAAAAGAGAATTAGTAGCAAGGAGAAAAATACAAGGATATACCATGCAGAGTGTTTAAGAATGTTTCCACGGTTAAAGCTGTTTAATTCTTTAAGTATTTGATCAGCTAAAGAAGTAGGATCTGAAAAATAAATCTTACTTTTTTTGTATGTCTTGAATCTGATGATGCAGCTCCTAAAGATCTAAGCTGTTATCATTTTTCTGCCAAATATCCAACAAATGGTTTTGAACCTTCTCCCAATACCATTAAGAAGCACTGCATTTGGCAGCAGCAACACACACATTCTTATAGCTAGTATGACATTTAAGTCTTTCCTTGAATTTCAAAGTGGAAAGTTCATTACCTATATTCATGACAGCAGCCTCTAAGGCATGTAGCTTTGTCTCAATCCTTTCATCAACATTTATTTGATTGTGAAGAGCCTTGGAAGTATTCTGAGCCAAATTGTTAAGAAAATTTGCATGTTGAATATTTGAAATATGGCCACCGAATCTGTGACCATGGAAGCAATGAAAGAAACCAAGGCAACAACTCCCACTATTATGAGCCCAAGAGCACATTTAGGTCTTGCTAGTGGGCGTGTATTTGTAGTAAGACTTGAAAACCAGCACTAGCCTACCATGGCTCTGAAATATTTACTGGTAATAAGACACAAGAGGGCTGGTGGAGCATCATCGTTCCTTTTTCTCTATTATTTCTGGTGATACAATTAGTTAAATTACATTTACTACGTGTTACAAGATATCTATCATCTTTCCTTTTAACTTTTACAATAACTGTAATTAAAACATAAGGAGAATGAACACAGGCCCATAAGCCGTAGCAAGAACCTTCTTGTTACAGTTCTTGCCTACAGAATCTGGTAAATGTTTGTCAGTAAAATGTAAGAATTCTGAGGCAGCAATTAAGCACCAAACATCTTTCTGAATGCCACCCTTATGAAGGTCAGGATGCTACTAACAAATCCTCCAGGATTCATGGCATTACCCTTGCATAACTGCCTATTGTCAGTTTTAGGAGACCAGTGCAAAATATACCCACCATTTCTACACACCTTATGCTGTACTGGAAAAGTATTTATACATTCCATCCACTTAGGAAAGGTGCCAATTTCTATTGCCAAATTGTTAGTAGAAGGAGGTATACATGGATGTTCTGCTGAGATGACTGGTTATGAGAAAGTCCCATTTTAATAACTGATCTGATCTAAGGCTTTTAGTCTCCAGGAACAGTATAATTAGTTGGTCCCCCAACAGCTGTCTTTTCCCCAAATACAGTTTTTGAGAGCCAGCATATTTATCGTGGGACCAACACTAGGGTAGTTGGGCACTATAGCCAGAATAATTAAATCCAGTCTATTGGTTGGGAGTAATAGGGGTGTCTGTAATTCCTACCATCATGAATGAGTCATTAGTAAACACTGGGATGAATTCTCCAGTCCACACTGCTGGGTGTACTAGAGGTGGATCTGGAAAATATGTCCAGTAAGTATCTCTCTGATTCCCCTTTACCTGACTGCTCAGTAGAGCTATTACTGCAGTGAGCATCATAGTTGGAGATTTAACTTTTTATTGTTGTCTAATCATTTGTTCACCTGCAGTGTCAAATTCTTCAGGTCCTTCCATGAGGGTGGCTTCACCATTGGGTCTCTCTGGACCATCTTTCTTCCTCTATACCTTCGAGAGTTCCTCTTGTTGGAGGGAGTTAGGTCTGGCATCGTTGGGTCACTCTTCAGTCATTTGAATCTTGGTTCTAGGTCCTCCATGCCTGATGGTGCATTCAGGAACCCAAATACGATGAAAAGCACCTTCTGGGAAAATACAAGCATGACCTCTTCCCCACATGATCATTGGATCTGGTCCTATCCATTGGCGAATCTGCAAGTCCTTTCACCAAACTCGGCTTAAAGGGCCTTTTGCTGTGGAAGAAGTGTCTCTTGGCTGCAGTGTGACCTTCTGAGTCACAACATAGAAAATTTTAAAAACAGAGCATGATTGAGGTTATTTTGGGGAGTCCTAGTCATATCTCCCCTTTTAGCTTTTGTAATTGTAGCTTAATAGATAAATGAGCTCATTCTACCAGAGATTGACCTTTCTCATTTGTAAGTTTTGAGGATTGATTATATGTCCTCTAATCACATGACCTAGATATTGAAAAGGAGATGTCTTTAACACCTTTGGAAGTGCAATGAACAAACCCATTGCTGTGAGTGACGTCCCTTATTGGGCAAAAAGTTTTAAGAGTACATCTGGGTTATCATGAGTATGTCTTTCATAAAATGAATAATACATGCACAGGCGTGATAGCCTGTGTCACAACATTTTGATATAGGGTAGGACTGTTATGCATTCTCTGAGGCAACACTTTCCAGTGATACCTTTTAACTGGTTCTTTAAAATTAATTGATGGGACTCTAAAGGCAAACTCTTTACAGTCGTCTGGGTGCAAAGGTATAGAGAAGAAGCAATCTTTCAGATCTATTATTATCAAATAGTAATCTAAAGTAATAGCTGTAGGAGAAGGAAGCCCAGATTGTAATGCTCCAATGGGATCTATAACACAATTAATAGATCTTAGGTCTTGTAATAATCTCCAGTTACCAGATATTTTCCTAATTACAAAGATGGGTGTGTTCCAAGGGCTGAGCATAGGCTCTAAATGACCAGCCTGAAGTTGTTCCTCAACTAACATGTGGGCTATGTTAACTTTTCCACTGTTAGGGGTCACTGAAAAACCCACATTAGCTCTTCTGTGAGCAAATTATTATTATTATTATTATTATTATTATTATTATTATTATTATTATTATTAATTGCTGTTCTCTGGTTAGGGATAAGGTCAGGGGACCTTCCAAAACTTTGGCCTGGGTTAATTAGTTAATCTCTGTTGGTCAGATTGGGTTACAGGTAGGTACTCTTCCTGTAAATCTCCCTCCATTTCCCTAGGAGTAAATCCTTAATTAAGTCCCTTGAATGACATGATAGTTTCTTGTAGAAAGCCGGATGGCATGTTCTGATTGCGCAGCAATTTTAATCTCATCTCAAAAATTTTAATCAATCACTCCCGGCAGTACTTGAATTCCGTTTTTAAATGGTTTCAGCCCATGTTAGGCCTGTGGTATCGGGGTAATGGAGCATGAGCCACCACAAATGTAGTAACTGATCAGAGCCTCCTGCTTCAGAACTGGAAGGCATCGTCAATCAGTGTGGCTCCCCACAACACATCTTATTGTGAGACTGAAAATTTAAAAATGCAGGAGCTCCCCAGTGACTCACAAATTACAATGTACACTTAACATAGAAAAAAATTAAAATGACTCCTCAGAACTAAGTTATCCTGTGTGTAATGACATGGAATGAATACAAGAGGAAAGGTACAGGCATGACCCCTGGAAGACAAAAGAATGGCCAAGGTACATCCATATCTGAAACCAAAACTCAAGGATGTCAGAAACATCATTACCATTACCTTGGTTTTCTTATCCCTAAAATTGATTATTGTATTGCAACATTTACATATTCCAGTCAACTTAAATCAACATGTAGAATTTTTTTTTTGAGCCAAAGCAGTAACACATGAAAAAAATATAGGGTAATCATGTGCTTTAACTTTTGAACAGGTTTGAACATAGATAGTGGCTTATCTGAATAAGAATTTTGTTTTCTCAGTGTGAGGACATGTGCTCCTGTCCCTGTATAACCAAAAAAGGGACAGTTTTAGTTTAAAGTATCTTTTAAACAGTGTTTCAGAGAAATTTGGGGGTATATGCTATATACTGTCTACCCTGCCATCCCAAGGGTATAATTACCATTATATATTATAAAGTACAATAAAAGAGGTAGGAAAAGTACAGAGATATTTAATTAACTAAATTGTGATGTGCCTGGCTAGCTCAGTCAGTACAGCATGAGACTTATAAGTAAATTGTGTGGGAGTTTTAAGTGCTAAATTTGTATGTCTCTTTCTTATCCAATTATTGTACCCCTTCCTGGTTATATGTCCATGCTAGGGATTCAAGAATAAATAGAAAGTCAATATTGGGGGAAATATTTTCCTACGTTCTTTGAAGTCAGTCAAGTATCCTCCGGGGTTACTTTTTGGGATGGCCTGACTTTTTCAGAATGTTTCTGTACATGAAGCGATAAGAGCCAGGAAGAATCAACATGTAACTGACCATATTTCTCTTGAAAATATTGGGAGTATTTCTCCCAATGACCCTCCTCTTCCCTGATAATGTGCCAGATGCTCTCAGCCTTTGAGGTCTTCATAATTACCCTGTTTGGGTTACAGGTAGGTACTCTTCCTGTAAGTCTGTTTGGGAGGTTGTGTAACTCTCCAGAAGTGCAGGATAAAAATTTAAAAATTTGATACTCAAGATACAGAAATCTGGGGCTTACTTTCATATCTCCATACGTTATCTACACCTGTCTTTATTTTCCAGTGATTACAAGCAGAAAAAAAAAATGAACAAAAATACAACTTATAGGAATAATATTCTCCAAATAAATTGAATAATTAATAATTAACAGAGATATTATGCCACTATTTACCCAATAGTGTGTTTTTACTACCTGTTACTAAGAACATTACCAAAGTAGAATAGTTTGATATCTATGACATGATGATTCTATACAGAGCAGTGTTAGCACATTAATAATTACTTTTATTTAGTAAAAAAAAGCATAGATAATGTGAACAAAGTATTTCAAAGTCCATAGCATAGTCTCAACAACAACAATAACAACAAGAACAATAGTTTAAAATCTCTGGGGCTGTGGCTGTAGCTCAGCAGTAGAGCACTCAGAGCCTGGCTCAGTGAAAGATTTACTAGGCAGCTCGGTGAGATCCTGTCTCTACATAAAATAGGGCTAGGGATGTGGCTCAGTGGTTGAGTGTCCCTGAGTTCAATCGTCATCATCCCCCACCCCAAATAAAGAACGTCTGGGTCATTCTTTCATGGAGGTTCTAAAATGTAGAACTAGTATAGAATAAGTGTGATGGGCAAAACTCTGGAGTGGATATCATGCATTTGAATCCAGGCTTTTATATATATTATAGATTTGATGTTGATCTACTGATGGAATATTTCCTACACAGGACATGTATGTGCTTTAATTCAAGTGTCTGAAATAATAGATATATATTTTAAATAATCTGCAGCTGCATATTGAAAAATAACAATCATCAGAAAATCATGCATATGATGCTAGATCATTTCATGACTCTTTAAAACATGTACATCTATGAGGCAAGATGGTAAGTAAAACAATAAAAGTGAAATATTCATGAACTTGGGATGCCATTTAAAAATCTGTGGTGAATGTTCGTCCAGAATCTGACTTCCATAACAAAACCCCTACAGCACAAGAATTAAAAATTAAGAATCAATAAATGGGATAGAGTTAACCTAAAAAGCTGCTTCTCAGCAAAATAAACAATAATGTGAAGATAGAACCTACAGGTTTGTATAAAGCCTTTACCACACATACCTCAGATAAAGCATTAATCTCTAGGGTGTACAAAGAACTCAAAACTTAACAAAAACCAGTTAACAAATGGGCTAAGTAACTGAATAGACACTTCACAATAGAAATATAATCCATTACTAATACATGAAAAAAACGTTCAACACCTCTAGCATATAGGAAAAGGTAAATAAAAATTACTTTAAAATTTTTATCTCATTGAGTCAGAATGGCAATCATTAATAATACAGGCAACAATAAATGTTGTAGAGGTTGCGGGGGGAAAGAAACACTCACACATTGCTCATGGGACTGACTGCAATATGGAGACTCCTTACAAAACCAGGATGGACCATTTGACCCAGCTATCCCTCTCCTAGTTTTGTACCCAAAGGACTTCAAAACAGCATACTACAGGGACATTGTCACACCAATGTTTGTAGCAGCAAAATTCACAAAAACTAAACCATAGAATCAACCTAGGTGTCCTTCAACAGATGAATGGATAAATAAAATGTGATTATATATATATATATATATATATATATATATATATATATATATATATATATATATATATATATATATTCCCCCCACCAATTAAATATTACTTAGCTTTAAAGATGAATGAAACTATGGCATTTGGTGGTAAATGGATGGTTTTGGAGAATATCATGCAAAGTGAAATAAGCCAACACACACACACAACACAAAGGCCAAATATTTTCTCTGATAAGTAGATGCTAATTCACATTGGGGGGTGGGGAAGAACAGTTACTTTAGGTTAAGTAGAGAGGAGTGTGGGGAGGGGATATGGGAACAGGAAGGATAGTATAATGGAACAGACATTACATATAATACATAGTATATATGGATGCTGAAAACCACTCAATAAGGGAGGGGAAGAGAATATAAATTGCATGGATTAGACAAAGTTGGAATGAAGGGAAGAAAAGGGAAATAGGAATACAGATGACAGTAGAATGAATCAGACACAACTTTTCTATGTTCATGTATAAATACACCACCAGGGTAGGTCCACACCATGTACACCTCAAAAATGGAATGGCTAACTAAAATATTACTCCATGTATGTATAATATGTCAACATTTGCTCTCCTGTCATGTATACCAAAAAAAGTAAGAAATTTTAAAAATGGTAAGGGAAAATTTGTATACAGAGAAGGTTTGTGAGTTAAAATCTCTTCAATAAATGCTAGTGTCATTAAGGTTAAATAAAATTATAAAAGACTACTTTGAGCCCATACAAAATAAGAGTGGTAAAAAGAGTTGCCTAAGTCAGTCTGTGCAACTATCTATAATCACAAAATTTTTGATTTGCAACTCTTTTCTATTTGTTTCAAATCAGCACAAGAGCAATACTTGCAAGTTGAGCAGAGAGGAAATATTACATAGCAGTGTTATGAATACTATTAATAGTGCTGTGTGCACTCAAATAAAGCATTCTCAATTTTCTCCCCCATTCAATAAATATCATGCAGTTGAAAGATATGCTATTTACTGATAACATATACATGTGTTTGTGACATTAAGTATATGGGAAGCTGCTCAACTTGGCAGGTCAAATGCAATAGATAAGGAAGACACTCTCTTCACACAAGACAGTGTTTCTTTGAGTAATACTATGAAAACAAGAGAGAAAGCAAAAGTAACAGACACAGGCAACTGTATTGCTAGACTAGGAAAATCCCAACACTGAACCTATGTACTGGGGAGTCCCAAACAGCTTTTCAGGGTCCTGACTGGGAAGTGCTGGGCAGAGCATCCACTCCACAGGTGAGAGTCTGAAGTCTTGTTCTAACTTGTATTTAAAGTGTGGCTTAATAAATAAAACTTAGAGCAAAGAAAGCTTCATTCTAATAGCTTGCGTGACCTAGTGATTCCCTGAAGAACACTACGTCCTCCCAAGAGCAGGTCAGATCCTCGAGGAGGGAGTGATAGCCTCGAGATGACTAAATAAATTGGGGTTCCAATGAGTGAGCCACCGAGCCAGATGCATTGATACATTGGCATTCTTTAGCTGTTTGATCAAGGATATGCAGACTCATGCTGGCACATGGAAAGGAAAGATCTTTAGTATTTTCCTTAGACCTCTAGTACTCAATCTTCAATCTGGACTTTATAAATAGTTAAAACTTATATGTAAAATGAAGACAGTTTCTGCAAAAATAATGTGGAATTAAGCATGAAACTTAGAGATTTACTGCCGCAGTCTGGCTGGGCACAATCAGGAGCCACTTGTCAAAAGAAACTAACTTTATTTTTAGAACCACACACGCCAAACAAAATAGCCTCTCAGGAAAAACCCTCAGAGCCTCAACTGCCACCACCGGCTTTCCACAAGCCTCTCTCTCCCACACAAGCTTCTCTCCACCTCCCACAATCCTCCTGCTCTTGAGGCCGATTGGCTGGGTCACGTGGGCGGAGCCAAAAAAGTCCCCCAATGAGCAGCTCCGTGGTCTGAAAGGGCAGGGAAACAGCCCAATGAGCATCACCGCAGAGGAGCCAATCAGCTAGATGTTGCTGGGGCCGAGGAGCCAATCAGCTAGATGTTGCTGGAGCTGCTGTGAGCCAATCATCAGCCAGCAGCTGGAAGTTTGCTGGCAGCTGGAAGTTTGCTGGGGCCCCTTTGGCTGTGGCTCTCAACATCTCCCCCTCTCTGTTTAAACAACAAGCATGTGGCTTAGGGACCGTGCCTGTTAGGCAGTCCAATTCAACATATGGTCCTTACCCGTCATCGGATGAACTGACCTCTAGGCGTCAGCCTCCTGTCTTAGGTTGGTACCACTGCAATTGGATCATACCCGTCACTGACTACCGGTCCAGCATACAGCCATACTTGTGGATAGGCCTTTGCACCTGTGGGGGGGGTGAGGTTCTTTGCCTCACCTCTGTTGGCCCCCAAATTTTAGACCATCACTAGTAGAGGAGGATGCAAAATGCCATGACATTAAGCCAATTGAGGGCTCCTTTGAAAAATTGTACCACCGGTGACATCATCAGCAAAAATACCCCAACACTACCACAAGTCGCTGCACCAACAGATAGTTCACAATGCATACAGGTGAGCTCACAATGTGTCCAGGCAAGTTCTGCAAGCAGTTCAGTGATGGCTATTGTAGAAGCTGTAGATTGGTTTTATCTTTGACTTCACCAGCACTGGGATGAAGATAGGAATTCTGGCAATAATGGCTAAAGAAAAAATTATGTAACATTCCAGAAGGCACTAAAAGAAAACAATTTTCTTAACAATTTACATTGTCTTCACCGGCACTGGGATGAAGATAGGAATTCTGGCAATAATGGCTAAAGAAAAAATTATGTAACACTACAGAAGGCACTAAAAGAAAACAATTTTCTTAACAATTTACATTATCTTTAAGAGAATTATTAAATATAATGAAAAGGAAAGGTGAAAGTAAACAAACAGATCTGTTAACCTTCTTTTTTGTTTACATATTAAAACAATCCTCAACAGTTGTTTACCCAATTTAAATTAAACCATATAAATCACGTGAAAAAAAAAATATTTGGATCCATTTTATCATGAGCGCTCATCATATATGATATATGGACATACGTACATTCAAACATATAACACAAAACACAAGTGTGCACACATAATATAATACATACAACACATAACATTATAGTAAAGGCCTTATAACTTTTTACAGGTGAAATCTCCATTGCAATGCTTAAAAACTCTATAGTCAAAAAATAGAACTGATCAGCAAAACATTAACCTAGGTCTGTATGAGCTCAAAAAACAAAATAGAACTTCATGATATGGCAAAGGGCAATAATAAAATAGATATTGAAAAAAGCATCCTGGTTCTGTTGCAGATGTAAGAATAGCCAAACTGGAGTTTTGGATATCAGTTGTTATGGATTTGAGCCAAATCATCTTCTTTTTGGTCTGTAGAAATCGCTTTAGTTAATCTTTCTGGAATCCAAATCGGCTGCTGTTCTCCCTGTGGAAACACATAAACAGACCCCCGACTCCAGACAATCACTGGGTCAGGACCTTGGTTAATCTCTCTGGAATGCAAATCGGCTGCTGTTCTCCCTGTGGAAACACACAAACAGACCCCCGACTCCAGACAATTACTGGGTCAGGACCTTTCCATTGTCCTGTTAGAATATCCTTCCAAAGTACCTTGGGCTTATGTACATTTTTTGGACACATATGCCTTTCCGCAGCACTAAGTCCTGATGAATCCAAATTTAAAAAGTTTAGAGTAAAAAGGGTTATTTAAAGTTTATCTTTGGGGAATATATACCCCTTCCCAATTCCTTCTTTTTGCTTTAATAAGTACATTTTAATAGTTTGATGAGCTCTTTCAACTATGCCTTGTCCCTGTGGATTGTATGGGATTCCTGTTATATGAGTAATGCCAAATGTTGAGCAAAATTGTTTAAAAGAGGTAGAAGTATAACCAGGGGCATTATCTGTTTTTAACTGTTTTGGAACACCCACAGTGGCAAAATTTTGTAAGCAATGAGCTATAACATCTTTAGTTTTTTCTCCGGCATGAAGGGAGCCCATCAAAAATCCAGAAGAAGTATCAACTGTAACATGCAAATATTTTAATTTTCCAAATTCTGGCAAGTGTGTGACGTCCATCTGCCAAATATGGTTAGGTATCAATCCTCTAGGATTGACTCCAAGATTAACTTGTGGTAAAAAGGTCACACAATTTTGACATTGTTTTATTATTTGTCTAGCTTGTTCCTTAGTTATTTTAAAACACTTTTGTAAAGTATTAGCATTGACATGGAACTTTTTATGAAAATTTATAGCTTCTTCTAGTGTAGAGAAAATATGTATGTCATGTGTAGTTTTATCTGCTAAATCATTGCCCAAACTAAGGGCTCCAGGCAATCCTGTATGTGCCCTGATATGTCCTATAAAGAATGGATCTTTTCTGTCCCAGATTAGACTTTGTATAGTGGAAAGCAAAGAGAAAACAGTAGAAGAAGGGGAAATCCTACCAGCATCTTCAAGAGATACTATAGCATTAACTACATACTGACTATCAGAAAATAAATTAAATACAGAATCTTTAAACATCACAAAAGCTTGTAAAACTGCATTAAGCTCTACCTTTTGAGCTGATTGTTTGGGTACTAAAAATGTAAAAGTTTGATCAGGGGTAACTACTGCTGCTGTACCATTATTTGACCCATCAGTGAATATATTTGGAGCATTCATGATAGGTGTTTTTCTTGTCATTTTTGGAAAAATTACAGGATGCAATGACCAAAAAGACAATAAAGGATTAGATGGTAAGTGGTTATCAAATGAAACATTAGATTTGCACATGATTATTGCCCAAGTATTTAACTCATTAGCTAACTCATCAATTTGATTCATAGTATATGGAGTAATAATTTTATTGGGAGAAATTCCAAACACTCCCTTTGCTGCTTTTATTCCTTTGAGTATTAATTGTCCTACAGCCTCAGGATACCTAGTAAGAATAGTGTTAGGAGAATAAGATAAATGTATCCATAATAATGGACCTTCTTGCCAAAATACTCCTGTAGGAATATTTTTTTGTTGGTAGTACAATAAAAAATAAAGGCAAACTTATATCAATTCTATCCAAATGCATATTTTCCATATATGTTTCAATGATTTTTAATGCCTTTCTTGCTTCAGGCATTAACATTCGGGGTGAATTTGGATCTGATGGACCTTTTAGGATATCAAATAAAGGTCCCAACTCTCCTGTTGGTATACCTAAATAAGGCCTTATCTAATTTATGTCTCCTAATAACTTTTGAAAGTCATTAAGTGATTTGAGTTGATCTACTCGTATTTGAATTTTTGGTGGACGGACCATGGTTGAGGAGAATAGAACTCCTAAATAATTAATTGGGAAATTTAATTGTACTTTATCTATTGCTATCTCTAGATTATAATTTTTTAATAAGTTTGTAAGTGTGGCATAGCATTCTAGCAATGTGTTTTTATCTTTGTGTGCTAATAATACATCATCCATATAGTGAAATATTTGTAGTTCAGGATTTTGATTTCTAAGTGGCTGGATTACTTTGTTAACATAAATTTGACACATAGTTGGGCTGTTAGCCATCCCTTGAGGGAGTACTTTCCATTCATATCTCTGATCAGGACCTTCATGATTCAATGCAGGGATAGTAAATGCAAAACGTGGACTATCCTCAGGATGAATTGGAATTGAAAAAAAAACAATCTTTAATATCTATAACTAAAACATACCAGGTTTTTGGCAAAGCAGACAACTGAGGAATCCCTGATTGAGCAGGTCCCATAATAACCATCTCATTATTAATGGCTCTTAAATCTTGCAATAATCTCCATTTACCAGATTTCTTTTTGATGACAAAAATGGGAGTATTATGGGGAGATACAGAAGGTTGTATATGTCCTTCTGCTAATTGTTGTTTGACCAGGTCATGGGCTGCTTGTATCTTTTCTTTAGTCAGGGGCCACTGAGGAACCCATACTGGTCTTTCTGATTTCCAAGTAATTTTTATTGTCTCAGTGGCCCTTTCTGAAAATCCAACCCATGTCTGTCTGTTCCTTGATCTATTTGTATTGGTGCTGCTATACCTTGTTCTTGTTTTTCTAATCTTTTTCCTTTCCTAAAACCTTGTCTAGTCATAATAGTGGGTGCATTTTGGTTGATGTTATTTTTTAATGTCAAACCTAATTGATCTAGGACATCTCGTCCCCATAAATTTATAGGAAGATGATCCAATACATATGGCTGTATAGTTCCTTCACATCCTTCAGGATCCTTCCAATCTAATACCATTGCACTTCTATGGGGATTAGTTGCCACTCCTAGGCCTCGAAGCGTTTGAGTGGCTTGTTGTAATGGCCAATGTTTTGGCCATTCTTGATGAGAGATGGTGCTAAGGTCTGCACCTGTATCCAGTAGCCCATTAAATTCATGTCCTTGAATATTTAGTTTTAGCATGGGGCGAGAATCTAAATTTAAAGAAAGCATAGCCCAATCTACACCTGTGGAGCCTAATCCCTTGGAACCTCTTTCTACAGTACGACTGGAAAATTTATCATGTAGGCTGGGTATTATTAGTAACTGTGCTATTCTATCTCCTGGTGAAATTACTGATATACCCCTTGGAGAACTGGCTATAATTTTTATTTCACCTTCATAATCGGGATCAATTACCCCAGGACTTATCATAAGTCCTTTTAGAGTAGAAGAGCTGCGTCCCAATAATAAGCCTACTGTTCCTTTGGGAAGAGGTCCTTTCACCCCTGTGGGAATGATTTGAACTCCCATCTCTGGAGTTAGTACTGCTCTGGCAGAGGCGCAGATGTCCAACCCTGCGCTCCCTCTGGTTTGTCTGATGAGGGATCTGATGGACAATGTGTCCTGGGCACTACCCTGATGGGGTTGCTGGGTTCCTCCAGTGCTCCGTATATTTGTGGTTTTGGGCCCCGGAGCATTGGGCCCCCCTGTCCATTTTTTGGCAATGGAGCCCGATGCCTTTCTCCACGATATCGTGGATAAACACCTGGTCCTTGTTCATTTTTTGATAATGGAGTACCCTCTATGGTGGTTTGAGAATGGCATTCATTAGCCCAATGTCTCCCTCTACGGCATCGTGGGCAAATACCTGGTATTCTACTCCTTTGATACCTAGTTTTGTTAAACCCTCCTCCAATGGGGCAATTCCTTTTAAAATGTCCTGTTTGTTCACAATTGTAGCATGTTCTTGGCCTGGCATCTAAAGCCTGTTTTACTGCAGCTGCCACAATTTGCCCTTGTTCATTAATGTCTCTGGCATCTAAAGCCTGTTTTACTGCAGCTGCCACGACTTGCTCTTGTTCATTAATGTCTCTACATAATTTAATATATGTGTTTAAATCTTCATGTTTCCATGGTCTAATGATATCTCTGCACCAACGATTCGCTTGCTCATAAGCCAGGTGTTTTAGTAATGGCATTGCTTGTTCTGTATTCCCAAAAACTCTGGTAGCTGTTTGAATAAGCCTATCTACAAATTCAGCATAAGGTTCATTAGCTCCTTGTATTACCTTAGATAATTGACCTTGTAAACCTCCATGTCCTTGTAAAGTCTTCCATGCCTTAATTGCATCTGCAGCAATTTGTGCGTATACGCCAGGATCATATGCAATTTGTTGCTGCTGATCCTCATAAGGTCCCTTTCCTAATAACATATCTAGATTTCTCTGAGGATAACCAGCTGCTGCATTTCGCCTAGCCGTCTCCTTGCAAAATTCCTCATTGGCAACCTTCCATAACAGGTATTGTCCTCCATTTAGCACAGCTTTACACATATTAGCCCAATCTGCTGGCGTCATGTTCAAGTTGTTAATGGATTCGACCATGCTTACAGTGAAGGGTGCTTGAGGACCATAGGTTGTTACAGCCTCCTTTAGCTGCTTCACTGTTTTGAAATTTAAAACTTGGTAAAATCGCTGCCCTCCTGCCTCAAATACAGGGCATGTTAATATTTGAGACCTTGTCTCAAGATCCCAACTATCAACTGCGGGGGTTGGGGGCCTCCCAGCATATGGAGGTGGCGCTGTTGGTTGGACACTTACGCCCTCTGGTGATAGAAAGGTGTTAGTAGCAGTCTCCTGTAGAGGTGGTGCTGTTGGTTGGACACTTACACCCTCTGGTGATAGAAAGGTGTTAGTAGCAGTCTCCTGTTGTAACTTTCCCCCTGATGGCTTTTTCTGTTTTACACTTTCTTTCTCTGTCTGACTAGCTTGAGAGGCCTTCTCTTTTACTTGAATCTTTTCCTCTGTCTGACTAACTTGAGAGACCTTCTCTTTTACTTGAATCATTATGTCTTCTCCTTCCTCTACCATTGTCTGAACTGAAGGCTTTGGACTAAGCAAACAAGATACGAATGTCCACAATGGCAATGTGCCAACTGGCAGAGTCCCTGGGCTTTTCTTTTCTATTCTTTTTAAATCTTCACCATGATGGTTCCATTGTGATATATTTAACAACTCCTCCTTAAAAAGCCATGGGCTACATTTTTGTATTGTATCAACGTATGCCCTGACTGCTCTTGATTTTACTGGGATGCCTCCTTCCTCTAACAATTTACTTAACACTCTTTCAGTTTGTTTTTTACTAATTTCTGATCCCATATTTCTACTATAATACAACCCAACAAGATGACGCCAAACAAAACCGAGACAGAATGAAATAAAAAGGGAACAACAAAAAGTCATTATAGCCTTTCTATCCTCCTGACATGTGCATCCGTCCTTTCTCCCTATCTGTTCCTCAGACGTAAATAGTTTTTCCTCAGATGTGAGCGGTTTTTCTTCCGTCTCACTCATCTCCAGGGACAGGCAACTTAAAACAAAAGTGAAGCAAAATAAAAGAGGAATCTTAAAATGGCTACCCATCCTCTCGCCCTGCCCTCAGGGGTGAGCAGTTTCACTTACCCTCAGTCGCTCCCCGTGCGAGCCACCAAATGCCGCAGTCTGGCTGGGCACAATCAGGAGCCACTTGTCAAAAGAAACTAACTTTATTTTTAGAACCACACACGCCAAACAAAATAGCCTCTCAGGAAAAACCCTCAGAGCCTCAACTGCCACCACCGGCTTTCCACAAGCCTCTCTCTCCCACACAAGCTTCTCTCCACCTCCCACAATCCTCCTGCTCTTGAGGCCGATTGGCTGGGTCACGTGGGCGGAGCCAAAAAAGTCCCCCAATGAGCAGCTCCGTGGTCTGAAAGGGCAGGGAAACAGCCCAATGAGCATCACCGCAGAGGAGCCAATCAGCTAGATGTTGCTGGGGCCGAGGAGCCAATCAGCTAGATGTTGCTGGAGCTGCTGTGAGCCAATCATCAGCCAGCAGCTGGAAGTTTGCTGGCAGCTGGAAGTTTGCTGGGGCCCCTTTGGCTGTGGCTCTCAACAATTTACCCTTTAGAATAAAGAATGGTGTGAATATTATTCTCCTAGAATTTATCATTATATTTCAATATTTATTTTCCTAAATAAAGTTAAATGAAATGTTTGTGGTTGGTGTTCTGTTGACACAAAAGGCTCACATATAAAGAGAATATTGTGTTTTTACTTTTAGAACAGGACTTGTGGATTAGAGTCTAGAGGTTTATTTCAATCAAAATTGTGTTTTTCTCTCTGTGATGTCATGGGCTCTTGGAGCTTTAAGATCTGAGGAGGGGCAGGGTTAGTTTATAGTATCTTATAATTACTGGGTTGCAGAGGGGTCTGGGAGACCATGACACATGCTATCTATCATATAATCCAATAAGTATAACAAACATTATATTGAAAGTTATTAAGTAGAACTAAAAAGGTCTACAAAATCAAAATATATAATGAAATAAAAAATGTGGGGGCATAAATGCTCCTATAGAATGTCTTTTTCTTCTTACAGTCATCATTTTACATGTTTCCGGTTACTCTTTTCTCCTGGGTATACAAGACTAAAGAGGTGGTCCTATATTGGGATGTTTTCCTACACTTGAGGTCAGTCCAGTGTCCTCAGTGATGAATGTCATGGATTCATGAGGAACTGCATGGTTTCTTCAGTTCAAGTGTCAGGATGGGCCTGTGGACCACGTGGTTTCCACAGGAACCATTGAAACTATTTCCCCTTCAGCAACCCTCCTTTTTTACCTGAATGTGCATATTGGCTCCTAGTCTCTTGGGTCTTTCTCCTCTCCCTGATTGGGAGCTTGTATAACTCTCCAAAGTTGTAGATCCCTCAGGGAGTACTGCAACTCTATAAGGTGAAATGTTAAAGTCGTAATTCAAACTAGGGATATCTGGGCATAATTTTAGTATCCCTAGGTCTTTCCTATAACTGTCTTAATTTTTCATTAATTACAAATAAGAGAGTATATAATTTATATAAATAATATTCCCTAAATAAAACTTGATTAAATGTATGAAATAATTAATGGAGACTTTATAGCATTATTTACCCAATAGAATGTTTTACTATTGCATCCATCCATTAGCAAAGTGAATAGTGGGAGATGTGTCTCCTAATAACATCATTAAATGCATGACAAGGTTATCATTAAGAAATTCAGACTTTATTTAGTAACAAGTTGCATCCTCAATAAAATATAAGTAAAAATGCTCTGTAAAACAGGCATGGTGGTCCATGCCTGTGACATGAGAAGCTTTGCAAGTTAAAAGCCAGGCGCCATAACTTAGTGAGGCCTTATACAACTTAGCAAACCCTATCTCTAAAAAAATGAAAAAAAAAATATCTGGGGATGTGGTTTACTGATTAAGTGCCCCTAAGTTGAAGTACAAAAATAAAAACTAAAAATTTAAAATTTCATATAAATCATAAGAAACTTCTGAAATAATCAACTCTGAGAATTCTTATTTCTCCAGTTTTGAAAAATGAGACTCTTTAGTAATTGTTGATTTATTGTAAAAGTATATCCTTTTAGGGATGCACTATTCTATATTTGTATTTCCTTATTTCTACAATATCAGTTAAAGATGTTAAGAAAATTTTCAGCAAATGTCAAAAGCAATTATCCATTTTCTACTTTTAAATGATTTTTCCCTCCTAGGTCCCAAATACTTCAAGGGATGTGCTATAGATAAGAAACTTACTACAATCTTTATATTTGTGAAGGTGTTTTTGTAAATATTTTGCTGTTATCTAAGGTACACACTTTGGACAAATGCTATTCCACACTTGCTGCAGATATGAGGTCAGAAATTTAAAAATGTATGAAATTTGAATACAGTCTTGGACACAATCTTTGGGTTTCTATATGTTTTAAATCCTCCAGTGTTTAAAAAATATTTGATCAATGGCCAAAAGTTTTGCAAAATTTTTCCACATGTCCTCTCACTCGTATGAATTCTGAGGTGCTGAGTAGGGTGTGAACAACTTTTGGAGACTCTGTCACCTATTTTACACTTGTGTTATTTCTGTGCTATCATATCTCTGATATGAAATAGTGATGAACTATTGTGAAATAAGGGTTGATTCATCCTTAAAGACACTGATGCAATGTTTTCACTTGTAAAACTTCTCTGCAGTGTAAAATAATAATGTTCAGTAAGATGTGATCTTCAATTTTAAAAGCTTTGCCATTATTCACATATATAGAACTTCTCTCTAATGTGGGTTCTCTGGTGTTGAGTAAGTGATGATTGTTGATTAAAATCTTTTCCACATTCTCTATATTTGTATGGCTTCTCTCCAGTATGGATTCTCTGGTGCTGAGTAAGTGATGCTTTGTGATAAAAACTTTTGCCACATTCTTTACATTTGTAGGGCTTCACTCCACTGTGGATTTGCTGGTGCTGATTAAGTGATGATTTTTGACTGAAACTCTTGCCACACACTTTACATTTTTAGGGCTTCTTTATATTTGTAGGGCTTCTCTCCAGTATGAGTCCTGTTGTGGCGATTGAGCTGTGAGTTTTTATTAAAACTTTTGTGGCACACTTTACATTTGTAGGGCTTCTCTCCAGTATGAATACTTTTGTGCAATTGCACTGTGAGATGCTATTGAAAGCTTTGCCACATTCTTTACAGTTGTAGGGCTTCTCTCCAGTGTGGATTCACTGGTGCTTTGTAAGTGATGATGATTGATTAAAACTCTTGTCACACACTTTACATTTGTAGGGCTTCTCTCCAGTATGAATCCTGTTGTGGCAATCAAGATTGCAGTCTGTATTAAAACATTTGCCACACACTTTACATTTGTAGGGCTTTTCTCCAGTATGAATCCTGCTGTGGCGATCAAGATATGAGTTTCTATTAAAACTTTTGCCACATACTTTACATGTGTAGGGCTTTCTCCATTATGTATCCTATTGTGGCAATCAAGCTGTGAGTTTGTATTAAAACCTTTGCCACACACTTTACATTTGTAGGGCTTCTCTCCAGTATGAATCCTGTTGTGGAAATCAAGATTCCAGTTTGTATTAAAACATTTGCCACACATTTTACATTTGTAGGGCTTTTCTCCAGTATGAATCCTGCTGTGGCAATCAAGATGTGAGTTTTATTAAAATTTTTGCCACACACTTTACATTTGTAGGGCTTCTCTCCAGTATGAGTTCTCTGGTGATTTTTAAGGTTTGGTTTTTGAATAAAAGCTTTGCAAAATTGTTTAAATATGTGGGGCATCTCTACAGGGTGTGTCCACTGGTGACAAAAAAAAAATTGAGCTCTTATTAGAAGTTTTGAAACAATCTTTGCATTTGCATCTCATATCTCCTGTATGAACACTGTGATGTTGAGTAAAGTTCTTGAGTGCATTGCATTCTTCACATTGGTAGGTCTTCTCTGCAAAATAAATTTTTTGGTGTTAAGTAAGAGTTGAAAATTTTTTAAGGCTTTGGCACACTTTCTACATTTACAGGTCATTTCTTCAGTACAAATCCTCTGATGCTTAACAACTTGTAACCTTTCACTAAAAGTTTTTTTTTTTTTTTGCATTCTTTAAATTTATAGGGTTTATCACTGACATAATATCTACTGTGTTTAGAAGATGTTGAGCAAGTTGATGCTTTGATACATTCTTTAAAGTTATAGGACTCTCTTTCTCTATAAATTATCTTGTATTGAGCAAGCTCTGCACTGTGATTAAGAGCAGTTTCACATACCTTATATTTGCAAGTTTTGTTTTGACTATGAATATTTGGATGAGTAATAGTTTTTGAGCACTGAAGCAAACTTTCCCACGTATTTCATTATGAATATAGAGAAACTCTTGGTAAATTTCCAAAGGAAATTTTTATCACCAATGTCAATATACTGGTAATTACTCAGGGTAGAGACATGGCTAATGGTGTTACTTATAGCATTATCTATATAGTGCACTTTCCAGAAATCTATAT
Source organism: Marmota monax (assembly GCF_021218885.2). Taxonomy (NCBI): domain Eukaryota; kingdom Metazoa; phylum Chordata; class Mammalia; order Rodentia; family Sciuridae; genus Marmota; species Marmota monax. The sequence goes on along the minus strand of NW_026694242.1, from coordinate 2,133,104 downwards.
CAGAATTATCATTGAGCAATAGTTGGGAAGTGGAAACATTTCTACAATTCTTAATATTGTCTGCTTGGGCACAAGGAGAAATTACTGTTTTTTGTTTTTTTTTTTTGCAGAAAAAATGGACAATTTGCAAAGAAACTCTCAAATTATCACTTTTAAAAATATCTTCTCTGTGCAAATGTTTTACTGGAAGTTTAACTCAGTGCTACATTTATAATTGGCCAAGTTAAAAACTGATGCATGGACAAGATTTCAAATTTTCCATATTTCCCTTCACTTAAAAAATGGCTGTGTATATATTCTTACAGACACACAGTTCCTCAGAAATAAGTGAAATAAATTGAATTTTTTCAGATATTAATTGTTTCTGGTGCCATTTGACCATAATTTTTTTATCATAAATAGGGACTACTAAGTGGTTTTGTCCATTATGATATGATTTTTGAACTTTACTCTCACCTGTATTTTCCCATTGTTTTCTTAGTTGTAAATGGTCAAGGTCATACTTTCCATATCTTCCCTCTCTTTCTTTTATTCCCCTCTCTGGTAAAATATCTCGAGGATGATGAGAAGTCATGGCTGAAATAAAAATAATTATCATGTTTACTTACTGTACTGGGCTGAGTATATTTTGCAAACATAGAAAATTACAGCAATAAAGGAACAGCAGCATGGGAGTAGGTTATTAAATCTAAGCCCATTGTTAATGCAGAAACATATCAATCTAATGAAAATGTATACAGAAAATTACTTTGAGAACTTTCCAAATCATCTTAGTGTTCACAGTATCCAAGATGAGTACATTACTATGGAGAGTAATATAGTAGAGAAAAATACATTGTGTTACACAAAGCCTTTCCTTTTTCACAATATATTTTAAAAATCTACCAACTTTCTTCTGTTTCATTAAAAAGGAAAATATGAAACATGCAAATGTTTGGGAACTGTTCAAAAAGGAATTCCTGCTTATCAACAGAAAAAAAAATATGGCTAAATCTACTGTAAGAAAATAAGTTATGAATTACTCAAAGGGAATAGTAAATTATCATTTAAAAGAAGTTTACTGAACTAAACCAACACACAGAAAATGGAATAAAATTTAGTCAAGAATTGTTAATATAAAATAAGCAGAATATGTGTGTTTAGTCTCCCACCTTTGTTCATTGAGCATCACTGAGGTAGCGATCTCCTCCCAGGTAGAGACTGCTGCACACATCATGTAGACCACATCGTGCTCTATGAAACTGGTCTGTTCCTGGCAGAGGCATCCAAGTGGATGAGAGTTTTTTAAGGATATTAGATTTCTGCAGCCTAACCATTGTGCAAGAACTAAAATTACTCTTCAAAAGTGAAAACAATATGATCTGGACAATATAGATACCCTGTCAACTGTACAGTCAAAAATGACTAGATTTGCAAAGGAAGAGGAACAAACAAACTGTGTCAAAAGGAATCAGGTAAGAGGTACTGATGAGGAGATACCTCGGATGTTAGATTTTGAGTACAAAGATTATATATCCACAACTATTGTGGAGCAATTTAAGGTCTTCGTGGAAATGCAGGACCTGATGTTTTTTGAGGTGAGGGAAACCCTGAAAAATGACCTAAAAGAAATGCTAGTAAAAAGTAAGATATCTGAAACAAAAGATAAAGAGCACTGTGGTAGCAGGGAAAAGTGGCAGGAAGCGAGAGATTTAGCTTCACAAAAAACAGAGTTGAGGGAACAAGAAGAAAAAAATTCTAAATTCTCTGAGTGTACTGAAAACTTATCTTTTAGATATGAGGAAGTAGACAAGCTGAGTAGTAAATGGGACAAAGCCAAGATGTCCACTAGCAATCAAGGGAAGGAATTATCACAGAATGAGCCCCAAAGTTACCAAGCCATTGGAGGGATGGCAGAAGCCTCAGATATGAACGATGACACATGTAGAAATGGCAGTCATCACATACAACTGCCTGACAGAGAATCACTATTTCTGACTTCAAATTATATGACTGCACCATAGGGACAGAAGCAGAGTCCTTCTGGGAAGAGACCCAGAGACCAGTGAGACAATACAAGCTACAGAGACCTACAGAATTTCCTTTAGTTGATTACTGACAAAGGTTCCAAAGTATGTGTTGGATAGAAGAAATCCTCTTTAACACGTTATGCTGGGGAAATAGAACAGTCACAGGTCAATGGCAACCACACTGGATTGAAGACCAGAGAATATGCCCCAGAACTTTAAAATTGCTAATGAAACCTAAGGGAAACACTGGAGTAGGCAGCCACCCTGAGCTCCTGCAGCCTGTTCACTTGGCGCTGAGCCCAGGGGATTCTGGTTTGGCTTTGCAAGCGATTTGGTGGCTCCTCCCATTTAATGCATTATGCAGAGCAGGGGCCTCAGTCTTTGCTGGGCCAGTGAGGCTGCTCTGGTGGCCCTGGAGTTGGGCATCACCCATTGGGCCTGGACAGCCTACCTCCTACCTTAAGTGGCCAAATAACATTCTATGGAAAAACCTTTGCTGTTCCCCCAGTAAATAAACCAAATCTGGGCTCTGATACTCTCCTTCCAGTTTGGAAGCTCAACCCCTAAATGCCATCCCATCTCCACTTTCTACAGTTACTTCCTGTGTCATGTGGCTTTGATGCCTTCCTTTGCTTAGCTTTATTTTACAGCCAGCTCACTCCACACAGGAGAACCCAGCTGCCATTGCCTTTGAGGGCCGTGGTGAGAGGCAGTGACTCTCTAAAAAATACTCAGAGCACAGCAAATAATATCAAGGACTAATACTGGTTATGGCTATGCACAGCAAAGGGGAAAATAACAGCATAAAGAGACAACATGTTGAAAGAGAAATTTTTGTCATTTCCTTCTGTAACAAATGATTAATATCTGAAATATCTATCTAAAATATATCTCTGTCTCTGAAATCTCTACCTCCCTCTCTAAAATCTCTCTCCCTCTCTGAAATCTCTCTCCGTCTTTCTGAAATCTCTCTCTGAATTCTCTCCTTCTGTGAAATCTCTCTCTCTTTCTCTGAAATCTATCTCCCTCTCTCTGAAGTATCTCCATATATATCTCTGAAATCTCTCTCCATCTCTCTAAAATCTCTCTCCCTCTCTGAAATATATATCCCTCTCTAAAATATCTCTCTGAAATCAATCTCTCTATGAAACCTCAGTCTCTGAAACCTCTCTGTCTCTGTCTCACACTCATTCTGTCTCAGCTCTGTCTCTGTCTCTCACATACTCTCTCTCTCACACACTGTCTCAGTCTCTCACTCTCTCATTCTGTCTGTCTCTGTTTCTGTCTCTCTCACTGTGTCTGTGTCTCTGTATCTTTCTCTCTAACTCTGTGTCTCTGTCTCACTCTTTCTCTGTGTCTGTGTCTCTGTCTCTCTCACTCTGTCTCTGTCTCTCACTTTGTCTCTGTGTCTGTGTCTCTGTCTCTCTCTCTGTCTCACATTCTGTCTGTCTCTCACACTCTGTCTCTGTCTCTCTCACACACTCTCTCTCACACTCTCTCTCACTCTCTGTCCCTCTCACACTGTCTCTCTGTCTCTCACTCTCACACACTCTCTGTCTCTGTCTCTTTCTCTCACACACTCTCTCTGTCTCTCTCACTCTCTCTCTCACACACACACTCTGTCTCTCTGTCTCACACTCTGTCTCTGTCTCTCTGTCTCTGTCTCTCTCACACTCTCATACAATCTCTGTCTCTATGTCTCTCTCTCACACACTCTCTGTCTATGTCTCACATTCTGTCTCTGTCTTTCTGTCTCTCTCACACTCTGTCTCTGTCTCTCTCTGTCTCTCTCACACTCTCTCTGTTTCTGTCTGTTACTCTCACACTCTCACACAATCTCTCTCTCTCTCACACACACACTCTGTCTCTCACACACTCTGTCTCTTTCTCTCTCACACTCTGTCTCTCACACTCTTTCTGTCTCTCACACTCTGTCTTTGTCTCTCTCTCACTCTCTCTGTCCCTCTCACCCTCTCACACATTCTCTGTCTCCCTCTCTCATACTCTCTCTCTCTGTCTCTCACACTCTCTGTCCCTCTCACCTTTTCTGTCTCTCTGACTCTCTCTCTCACACACTCTCTCTGTCTCTGACACAAAATCAACATGAATGAGTTTATTTGTATTTTATTTTCAACACTTGGACAAAAACCATGATGAGCCAAAATAAAATATTCCTTCCTCCAAGTTGTTCTTCTCAGGTTCTTTGGTCACAGTGATTCAAAGCTATGTCAAAGCAGGGGTTCTGAGTAAGTAACTATTTATTTAATTAGTAAAATAAATTTAAAGGGTGAATCTGGCTTCCTGTGAGATGTAGTAAATTATATTAACAAAGAAATAAATCATGTTTCAAAATGGAGAAAAAATAGGATACAAACATGGAAAATACTTAATAGAAACTAGTTTAGGGAGAATGGCACAAATGAGGACCTAAAATAACTTCCACAGTATAGTGGAGAAAAATGTATACCTAAAAATATTGGTCAGTTTCTGAGTTAATTTTGTAGGGGTAGAGAATTTCCAAAAAAAAAAAAATGCACCTACACATGAAACTTAAAAAATGATAAAAAATGTAAATGAATGAAAAATATTTTTTTCTTAGCCCATTAGAGGAATGATATCACAAGACAACCTGGCATTTTGAAGATAGGGGATTTATGAAAACAGGCTCCATATCTTTGACTTCTCCCTGAAAACTATATAAACTAGTAAAGTTATATCAATATGTTTCAGCCAGTCCAGAAATATATATATCTGGGAGAGTAAAACTGAAATCCTTGACCCTAGCATGTGTATGTTTCCCATGACCATCCATGCTATTCCTCAGGGATCACAGAACATATGTCAAGAAAAATGGAGTGATACTTTAAGAATATTTCCCATGTGGTGCTTATGTGAATACCACTACTGACTACTAGATCTCTGGAGTAATCTCTCACATATTTCCTACAGCATTTAAAAAAATCTTTACCTGCAAAGAAATAGCACCAAACCTAGGCCAAAGGGAACTTGGAGAAAACTCGCTACAGTTGAGGATGTGAGAATAAGGCCATTGCCTGGATCCCTGCAAACTTCCAATTCCCACCAAAACCTAAAATTTTAATGTAGAAAACAGTGTTTAAATACCCTTCCACTTGTGGATCTGGGGTGTTGTTACTCTATAAGTTTGTAGTGCTCTTGTAGGGTTCCAAGATCCCTCCTTGGTGGGGAAGTACAATATTAACTGATCCCAATATCCACAATATATTGCCTATGGAAAAATTGTTTTTATTAAGACATTTACCATTTAGTCTCAATGTACAAAAATGTTGGATTCAATTATTATCTAAATATAATAGTAGTTAAAATACAGGATATTAAATAGTCAAATTTGAGGGGGGAAGAAAAATGAAAGAAGAAAAAACAAAAGGGCTATAAAACACCTCTATATTATATGATACAGATGACTCAGTCCTCCTACTTCATGCAAAGTTCCTGGTTTCACATATGTTGGGGATGTGAGGTGGGAGGATAGAGGGGTAGAACAGAAAACAAAAATGCTCAAAAGAAGAAACTAGGGTTGTTGCTAATTTTAGAGATCCATTTCTTTTCTGTTTGTCTTATTCAATAGATGAGTTTGTCTGTTTTAAGCTGGTGACTCTGGATGATGTAAGTAACCAGGGTTGGAAATCTGTTCCTGGTGTAGGATGTCTGGAAGCGAGTAGTGCTACCCACCAATCCCTGCAGAGAGACTGCACCTCATGGGTCTCTTTTTGGGACCACTTGTCTGACTTGAGCACCCAATATTGTCTCCCTCTTTTGCCTGGAGAATTCTCAGCACCTGGTCTCTCTGTAGGACTCCAAAGTTTACTCCCATCCCCTCTCACTTAGCAGTTCTCCACTGTGGGACTGCTCACAAGAAGTGGGTGTGCCCTGGTCACACTGAACAGCTGCCTAACTGGCAGACCCACAGAGCTGGAAAGGAAAACTCACAAGCAACATGAAAAGACAAGAAAAGAAAGTACCCTAAACAAATCAAGACAACATATCATTAGAATCATTGGCAGCCAGAGCAGAAAAAAATGACAGAGGAAAGACTTCAGGATATACGTGATTAAAATGTTCTGTGACCTCAGAGAAGATGTAAGAGAGCAGATACAGCAGTGAAAGGTCACTTTGACAAGGAGCTACATAAACAACTCCAAGAAACAAAATATCACCTAAACAGGGAGATAGAGGTTCTAGAATCAAACCAAACAGAGATCCTTGAAATGAAATAAACAATAAACCAATTTAAAAGCTCAAATTAAAGCATTACCAACAGAGTAGACCACTTGGAAGACACAACATCAGACAATAAAGATAAAATAAATAACCTTGAAAATAACATGGACCACACAGTGATAATGGCAGGAAACCATGAGCAGAACACTCAACAAATATGGGATAGCATAAAAGGAACAAATTTAAGAGTTATCAGGATAGAGGAAGGCATAGAGTCCAAACCAAAGGAATGAACAATCTATTCAGTGAAATGATACCAGAAATCTTTCCAAACATGAAGAATTGGAAATCCAAATTCAAGGAGCTAACAGGAAACCAAAGAACAAAATCACAACAGACCCACACCAAGGCACATTGAAATAAAAATGCCCAACATACAGAATAAGGAGAGAATTTTAAATGCTCCAAGAGAAAGAAATCATATTACATATAGGGGAAAACCAATTAGGATAACAGATTTTTCAACACAGACCCTGAAAGATAAAAAATCCTGAAACAACATATATAAAGCTCTGAAAAATAATGGGTGCCAAACAAGAATCTTTTATCCAGAAAAATTAACCTTCAGATTTGAAGATGAAATAAAAACCTTCCACGATAAAAAAAAGTTAAAAGAACTTATAGCTAGAAAATTGGCACTACAAAACATACTTCACAAAATATTCCATGAAGAAGAAATGAAAAACAATGGTGAAAATCAGCTGAGGAAGTAGTACCCTAAAGAAAAAAAAAAAAAAAAACTAATCAAAGTAGAAAAATCAAGTCAAGTTAAACAAAAATACAGAAATATGTCTGGAAATACAAACCATGTCTCAATAATAACCCTGAATGCTAATGGCTTAAACTCACCTAACAAAAGACATAGGCTAACAGACTGGATTAATAAAAAAAGACCCAACAATATGCTGCCTACAGGAGATACATCTGACCGGAAAAGATATATACTGACTGAAGGTGAAAGGTTGGGAAAAATCATGCCACTCACATGGACTGTGGAAGCAAGCAAGGGTGTCCATACTCTGACTTCAAGCCAAAATTAATCAAAATGGATAAAGAAGGACACTACATACTGCCCAAGGGAATCATATTTATGATTGTTATTTCTTGTTGGTGTATAAGTGCCCCAAATAATGGTGCAGCTATGTTCAAGCAAACTCTTCAAGTTAAAGAATCAAATTGACCAAAACACAATAAACTTGGGTGACTTTAACACACCTCTATCACCACTGGACATATCTTTCAAACAAAAGTTGAATAAAGAAACTATAGAGCTCAATAACACAATCAATAACTTAGACTTAATTGACATATATAGAATATTTCAACCTGTATCAAGTGCATACACATTCTTCTCAGCAGCACATGGATTCTTCTCAGCAGCACAAGGATCCTTCTCAAAAATAGACCATACACTATGACACAGGGTAACTCTGAGCAAATAAAAAAGTAGAGATTCTGCCATGCATTTTGTCATACCATAATGGGATAAAATTGGAAATGACAAAATTAAAAATAAAAATTTTGCCAACACCTAGAGACTAAAAAAAAAACAATATGCTTAAAAATGATCAATGGGTTACAGAAGACACAAGGAGGAGATTACAAAATTCTTAGAGGTAAAAAAGAACACAGACACAACATAGCAAAATCCTTCAGACACTATGAAAGCTGTACTAAGAGGAAAATTCATTGCATGGAGTTCATTCCTTAAAAAGAAAAAGTCAACAAATAAATGATCTCACACTTCATCTCAAATTCCTAGTGAAAGAAGAACAAACCAACAGCAAAAGCAGTAAAGGGCAAGAAATAATTAAAATCAGAGCTGAAATCAATGAAATCAAAACAAAGCAATTGAAAAATTGACAATAATAAGTTGGTTCTTTGAAAAAATAAATAAAATTGACAGGCCCTTAGCCTTGCTAAAAAAGAGAAGGAGATAGAGAGCCCAAATTACTAGCATACATGATGAAAAAGGCAATATCACAACAGACACTACAGAAATACAAAGGATAATTACAAATTATTTTGAAAATGTATACTCCAATAAAATAGAAGACATTGAAGGCATCGACCAATTTCTTAATTCATATGATTTCCCAGATTGAATCAGGAAGACATACACAATTTAAATATCAAGTGAGGAAATAGAAGCAGCCATCAGAAGCTTACCAACCAAGAAGAGCCCAGGGTCAGATGGATACACAGCCAAGTTCTACAAGTTCTTTAAGGAAGAATGAATACCAATACACTACAATTTATTTCAGAAAATAGAAAATGAGGGAGTACTTCTAAACTCATTCTAGGAAGCCAATATCACCCGGATCACAAAACCAGGGAAGGACACAAAGAAAGAAAACTTTAGACCAGTATCTCTAATGAATGTATACGCAAAAAATTCTCAACAAAATTCTGGCAAATAGAATTTAAAAACTTATCAAAAAAATCGTGTACGATGATAAAGTGGGATTCATCCCAGGAATGCAAGGTTGGTTCAAAATACAGAAATAAATAAATGTAATTCATCATATCAATAGACTTAAAAAATAAGAATCGTGATCATCTCAATAAATACAGAAAAAGCATTTGACAAAATACAGCACCCTTTTATGTTCAAAACACTAGAAAACCTAGGGATAACAGGAACATATCTCAACATCATAAAGGCTATCTATTGTAAGCTCAGGCCAACATAATTCTAAATGGATAAAAATTAAAGGCATTCCCTCTAAAAACTGGAACAAGACAGGGCTGCCCTCTTTCACCACTTCTTTCAACATAGTTCTTGAATCACTGGCCAGAGCAATTAGACAGATGAAAGAAATTAAAGGGATACAATACAGAAAAGAACTTAAACTAGTACTATTTGCCAACCATATGATTCTATACATATAAGACCCAAAAAGCTCCACCAGAAAACTTCTAGAACTAATAAATTAATTCAGCAAAGTAGCAGATTAAAAAATCAACACCCATAAATCAAAGGCATTTCTGTATATGAGTGACAAATCCTCTGACAAGGAAGGGAGGAAAACTACCCCATTTACAATAATCTCAAAAAAAAAAAAATACTTGGGAATCAACTTAAGAGGTGAAAGATCTATTCAATGGAAACTACAGAAACCTAAAGAGAGGAATCAAAGAAGACCTTAGAAGATGGAAAGATCTACCTTTTTCTTGGATAGGCAGAATTACTATTATTAAAATGACCATATTACCAAAAGCACTATACAGGTTCAATGCAATTCTGATCAAAATACCAATGGCATTCCTCAAGGAAATAGAAAAAGCAATCATGAAATTCATCTGAAAAAAATAAGAGACCAAGAAGAGCTAAAGCAATTCTAAGCAGGAACTTCAGTATACCAGAAGCAGGTGGCATCAGTATACCAGAATTTAAACTATACTACAGAGCAATAGTAAAAACAAACAAACAAAAAAACAATCAAACAAACAAACAAAAAACAGCATGGTATTGGTACCAAAACAGAATGGTAGACCAATGGTATAGAATAGAGACTAACCCACAAAATTACAGTTATCTTATATTAGACAAAGGTGCCAAAAACATGCACTGGAGAAAGCATAGCATCTTCAACAAATGGTGCTGGGAAAACTGGAAATACATATGCAAAAAAAAAATAAAATAAATTAAACCCCTCTCTCTTACCATGCACAAAACTCAAAGTGGATCAAGGACCTAGGAATTAAACCACAGACTCTGCATCTAATACAAGAAAAAGTAGGCCCTAATCTCCATCATGTGGTATTAGGCCCCATCTTTCTTAATAAGACTCCTATAGCACAAGAATAAAATCAAGGATGGACAAATGGGATGAAAACCAATTAAAATATTTCTTCTCAGCAAAAGAAACAATCTGTGAGGTGAATAGAGAGCCTACATGCTGGGAGCCAATTTTTACCCCTCACACATCAGAGCACTAATCTCTAGAGTATATAAAGAACTCAAAAAGCCAAGCACCAAAAAACAAAACAAAACAAAACAAACAAACAAAAAAACAAATAACCCAATAAAAAAATATGGGCCAAGGACCTGAACAGACACTTCTCAGAAGGGGATATACAATCAATCAACAAACATATGGAAAAACGTTTATTATCTCTAGCAACTAGAGAAATGTAAATCAAAACTACTCTTTATGATATAATCTCACTCCAGTAAGAATGGCAGATATTATGAAGACAAGCAACAGTAAGTGTTGGTGAGAATGTGGAGGAAAAGGCACATTCATACATTCCTGATGGGACTGCAAATTAGTGCAGCCAATATGGAAAGCAGTATGGAGATTCCTTGGAAAACCAGGAATGGAACCACCACTTGACCCAGCTATCCCACTCCTCAGTTTATACACCAAAGTCTTAAAAACAGCATACTACAGGGACACAGCCACATCAATTTTACAGTGGCACAATTCACAATATCTAAACTGTGGAGCCAACCTACCTGCCCTTCAATGGATGAATGGATTAAAACATGAGGTGTGTGTGTGTGTGTGTGTGTGTGTGTGTGTGTATATATATATATATATATATATATATATATATATATATATATAAAACACACACACAACGTAATTTTACTCAGCAATAAAAGAGAATGAAATCATGGCATTTTCAGGTAAATGGATGGCATTGGAGAAGATAATGCTAATGAAGTTAGCCAACCCCCCCTCCAAAACAAATGCTGAATGTTTTCTGACATGAGGAGGCTGATTCAAATTGGGGTAGAGAGGGGGAACATGGGAGAAATAGCGAATTCTATATAGGGAAGAGGGGTGGGGGGAAAAGACGGGGCAGGGGGTTAGCAAGAATGGTGGAATATGATGGACATCATCATCATCATCCAAAGTACATGTATGAACACATGAATTGGTGACAACATGCATTTTATACAACCTTAGATATTACACGTATACAGCAAAATTGTTTCATAAGAATTGTAATGCATTCTGCTGTGATTTATGTTAAAAAATCAATAAAAATAAAATAAATACACTTCAGCCCGCATGAGGATCAAAGATGAATATTTTCAACCACTCACCAAGACATTAAATTGCATTTTTGTTCTGGAGGTTAGCTGCAGGAAGAGCAGGAATATATGTGAATTTCAATAATGATACCTACTGGGATATACTTGGTTGAAATAAGAGACAAAACATCGATGGTAGGAAACGTGCAGAAAATCTGGGAGGAAGAAAGTTATCATGAAAGCAATCAAAATTCCCTCAAGCTCAGCAGGTAGTAGCTGTGATGACAAATGTCAATCCAGGCCAATTCTTCCTAAGTTAACACAGACCCTCACTTCATGCATGGGGAATACTGCTCATCAGCAGTTTAAGAAATGAAAGAATGATCAAAGCTCATCATTGGAGAAAATTCCCATTTATTGAGGAACAGCTCTGCATATTTATATAGCCAGAGGTGGTTTTACAGTTATGAGAGTTTAATGGTTGAAGGGTTTGACAGTTGGCATGGGGTGCTTTCTGATTGGTGGGTCAGGATCATGAGAGCCAGGAAGGCTAGTCTGATTGGTGGGTAAGGATCATGTGAGCCCAGCAGGGCTCACCATTGGACGACTCTTCTTGGGAGATGGGGAAGTTAGTCTTTGGAGCCGGGGAGACTCCCATCAAGAAATATTTACCCAAATTTAATATCATGCACAATATATTTTGCTTGCAATGTGCATTTTTCTTTAAAAGATCACAATTTTTTACTTCAAAATTGGGTTATTTAATTTTTTTGAATTTTTATGATTTTTAGAGTCAGCTGGGTAATTTTTTACAAAATGACCTTTGGATTTTGGCTTAATTATATTGAATCTGCAGACCCACTGTGAAACACTGTGGTTTTAACAAAATCAAACTTTTGATCATTGGATATTAGCTGTTTTCCAATTTTGTTTCCATAATTTTTTTTTGTATTTTCACCTTTACATTGCAGTGAACAGTTCTTTTGTTAATAATTTCATTTTAAATTATTTTTCCTATAGTTGTGACTGGATTTATGCCTTGATATTAACTCTGCCCATTGCTAGTATATATAATTTACATGACTTAATGTTGACCATTTAACCCATGACATTATTGAACCAATTTAAGTCTTATGTTTCATTAGTACATGAAAATTGATTAGAAACAGAGAAATAATAGAATCATCTGCATATGCTGACTTTTGATGTATAAAATCCTATTCCATGTTCTCAGAACAATAATTAGAAGTCAGAAAACCATATATTTTTTTTCTTTTTTCTAAAACTAAATTGTGAAACACTTAGGTTCTAACCATTAAATATGAAAACAGTTCATATCTGTCCTTTAGTGAATGAAAAAAGAATTTTTCTCTGGTCTTAATTTGCCATAGGTTTTACAGTAATTTGGTAAGTGATCTGGCAAAAACTTTTCTCTATGAAAATGATTTTTTTTTTTGGAAACTAACCATATTGTCCCTCTTGGTCATGAAGTCCAATCTTTTTTTTTCGTTGTTATTCTCAGTGTTCTAGGGGTTTGAATATCTGGGTCAACATCTAAGATGGTCAGCAATTTCTATTCTTATGCTATGTTATCTGGTAATTCTGCCCTCACAAAAAGAATTAGTCAATTTTCTTCTATTTTTAGATGTAATCATGAATTACTGTTACTGATTCCTTATTACATGTTTGGTAGAAATGAACTGTGAAGGTGTCTTTTTAAAATATGATTACTGTTTTTTTTTTTTTTTTGGTGGGTTGATTTTTGGAGCTGGGTTTTTTCCAGGTTGGCCTCACATTCCTTAGCCCAAATCCTCCTCCTGCTGTAGTCTCACAGGTAGCTGGGACTAGTGGCATGTGTTCCCATATCAGCTTTTCAACTTCTCAAAAATATTTGCAATTAAACTAAATGTTGATTTGTAGGTTTATTTTATATTTCATCACATCTGGTTCTACTAATGTATTCTATTGATTCCTCAGGTAATTTTCAAAGTTCATGATTATCTAGCAATTTATCTATATTTTGTTGTTTTCCAGGCTCAAGACTTTCTTGGCAATTAAGATGGAATGATGAGCAAGCATAATGTGGGGAAATGAGAACCTGGCATTTTGTGAATTGACCAATGTCTCAGGATGCCCTGTGAATGATGGCGAGTGTGCACCCATAATACTGTAAGACAAATGAAGCAGAAAAGCTAAATTATCATTTTATTTAGCCTAATAAGTGATCTTCAGTCGCTTTTATATGTCTTTACACACTTGTTTAATTTTTAGGGCAGAATCTAAGTATTTTACCATATTTAAATTAGGTTATTAAAGGTTTTTTTTTTTTAATTTTTTTGGTGAGGTGTGTACATTCACACCAAACAAAAACAACCCAACAAAAACAATCCTTGTATCTTCCTTTGATATTCTTTTTTTTTCTTTTCTCTCTCCCTCTTCTTCCACCCTCACATCCAACATTTGTAAAACCAAAAACTTCTCATGGATTAGGCTACCGAGGTCTGGGATGTCTGAATAGTATACTATAGTTGTGTTGTATATTATTTTATCTCCTATTTGTACATTTTTAATTTAATTTTTATGCTTGTTTTTTTGTTCTCTCTACTGTCTTCCCACCTAAATGTCTCCTCAAAATCACTTTCTCTATTTTCTCCTGCTACTATCCAACTTCTTTTGATTTTTTTCACCCTTCCTAAGGTCTAATACCTCTGTATCTTCACCTCCTAACCCCTCAACATTTCATCCTATACCCCATTCCTGGTTCTCTCTTTGTCCACACTAGAAACTGCAGATCCTTTTGAAACCTACTGTTTATATTGTAGATAATGATTGGACTTGCCTTTTCTGTATATTGTGACAAAGCCATAAACAGCTTAATAAGGGCTATTTGGTTTAAGGCTACGTATTGTTTGTATTGGGAACTGTGAATACTCATCTTCCACTTAAAAGAGAGGTTTTGGAACCCGTCAGGGACACTATCAGCCTATAGGAAAAAAACTGTAACACCCTCTAGCCCTGTTTCAAGGTAAGATTGCATGAACAACATGAAAAACCAAGGGAAGAATTTGCCTCAAACAAGGATACTACATTATTTGAATCCGTGGTCAGAACAGCAGAGGAAATTACAGAGAAGGAGTGGAGGAGGTACATCACAACAGATCTACACCAAGGCATATTATACTGAAAATGCCTAGTATACATAATAATAGAGAATTTTTTAAGCCACAGAGAAAGGAATCAGATTACTTATGGGGAAAACCAATTAGGATGTGTGCTGACTTCTCAACCAAGACCTGAAAGCTACAAGATCCTGCAACAAGATATACACAGCTCTATAAGAAAATGGGTGCCAACCAAGGATCATATCCAGCTAAATTAAAATTTAGATTTCAATTTAGATGTGATTTTTATGACAAAATAAAAAAACCTTTCATGATACACAAAAGTTAAAAGAATTTACAGCTAGAAAGCCTGCACTACAGAAGATCCTTGGCAAAATATTCCATGAGGAGAAAATGAAAAACAATGAAACTCAGAAAATGGAGGTATCACTCTAAAGGAAAAAAACTATTAAAGAGAAAACAAGTTAAGTAAAATACCAAAAATAAACAAAAATGACTGGGAATACAAATGTTGTCTCAAAAATAACCCTGAATGTTAATATCTACAACTCAGCAATCAAAAGGCAGACTGGCAGACTGAATGAAAAAAAGAAGACCCAACAATGTGCTGCCTTCCACAGACTCATCTCACAGGAAAAGACATCCACAGACTGAAGGTAAAAGTTTGGGAAAAATCTTATCACTCATATGGACTGTGGAAGCAAGCAATGGTTTCCATCCTTATGTCAAATAATGTGGACTTAAAGTGAAAGTTAATCAAAAGGGATAAAGGAGGACACTACATACTGCTTAAGGGAACCACACACCAACAAGGCATAACAATTAGAAATATACATGCCCCAAACAAATGGAGCATCTATGTTCAAACAAATTCTTCTAAAGTTCAAGAATCAAATAGATCTCAACACAATAATTCTAGGTGACTTTAACAAATCTCTCTCACCCCGAAATAGATCTTCCAAACAAAAGCCAAACTATAGAACTCACTAATACCATCAATACATTATATTTCACTAACATATGCAGAATATTTCATCCTTCAACAAGCAAAGACACTTTATTCTCACCAGCAAATGGATTCTCTAAATTATACCATATATTATGCAACAAAGTAACCCTTAGCAAATACAAGAAAGTAAAGATACTACTCTGCATTCTATCAGATCTTAATGGAATAAAATTAGAAATCAATGATAAAAATAGAAGCTACTCCAACATCTGGAGACTAAATAATATGCTAGTGAATGAACAATGGGTTGCAGAAGACATCAAAGAGGAGATTAAAAATTCATAGAGGTGAATGAGAATACAGATTCAACATATCAAAATCTCTGGGACACTATGAAAGCATTACTAAAAAGTTCATTGCATGGAGTTCATTCCTTAATAAAAGAAAAAGTCAACAAATAAATGACCTAAAATTACATCTCAAAAACCTACATGGAAAAAAACTAAAAAAAAAACAGAGCCTCAGTTCCAGGAGTGAAGCGCGGACCTTTCAACAAGAGCTTTATTAATTCCCATGCTTGGATCTTGGAAAGAGATGGAGGTGGCGGCTAATTGCTCCCTGCGGGTGAAGAGACCTCTGTTGGACCCCGGCTTCGAGGGTTACAAGCTCTCTCTCAAGCCACTGCCCTGTTACCAGCTGGAACTTGACGCAGCTCTGGCAGAGGTAAAACTTCGTGATGATCAATATACACTGGAACCCATGCATGCTTTGGGGATGTATAATTACCTACACTGTGATTAATGGTATCAAGACAGTGTCTACTATATTGATAACCTTGGAAGAATAATGAATTTAACAGTGATGCTGGATACTGCCTTAGGAAAACCATGAGAGGTGTTTCGACTACCTACAGATTTGACAGCATGCGATAATCGCCTTTGTGCATCCATCCATTTCACATCACCCACCTGGGTTACCTTGTCAGATGGAACTGGAAGATTATGTTATTGGAACAGGTGAACGTGGAAATAGTGCTTCTGAAAAATGGGAGATTATGTTTAATGAAGAGCTAGGGGATCCTTTTATCATAATTCACAGTATCTCTTTGCTAAAAGCTGAAGAACATTCCATAGCTATCTTAATTCTTCGAATAGAGAAAGAAGAATTGGATATGAAAGGAAGTTGTTTCTATGTTTCTCTGGAGTGGGTCACTATCAGTAAGAAAAATAAAGATGGTAAAAAGTATGAAATTACTAAGCGTGATATTCTCCGTGGAAAATTGGTGCCAAATTATACTGCTATTGAGCCAAATGGAAATGGTCTAATGATTGTCTCCTACAAGTCCTTCAAATTTGTTCAGGTTGATCAAGATCTTGAAGAAAATATGAATGAAGATATGTCAGAGAAAATCCAAGAACCTCTGTATTATTGGCAAAAAACTGAAGATGATTTGACAGTGACAGTACGGCTTCCAGAAAACAGCATTAAAGAAGATGTTCATGTGCAGTTTTTACCTGATCACATCAACATTATGCTGAGGGATTGCCAGTTATTGGAAGGAAAGCTGTATTCATCTATTGATCATGAAAGCAGTACATGGATAATTAAAGAGAATAATAGCTTGGAGATTTTCTTGATTAAAAAGAATGAAGGATTGATATGGCCTGAGCTAGTGGTTGGTGATAAAAAAGGGGAACTTATAAGAGACTCAGCCCAATGTGCTGCCATAGCTGAACGTTTGATGCATTTGACTTCTGAAGAACTGAATCCAAATCCAGATAAAGAAAAACCTCCTTGTAATGCTCAAGAGTTATAAGAATGTGACATTTTTTTTTGAAAAGAGTTCCAGTTTATGCAGATTTGATGGCAGTACATTAAAAACTACTCATGTGGTAAACCTTGGAAGCAACCAGTACCTTTTCTCTGTCGTAGTAGATCCTAAAGAAATGCCCTGCTTCTGTTTGCGCCATGATGTTGATGCCCTACTCAGGCAGCCACACTCCAGCAAACAAGATGATATGTGGGAACACATTGCAACTCTCAATGCTCTAGGTTATGTCCAAGCATCAAAAAGAGACAAAAAAAATTTTTGCCTGTGCTCCAAATTACTCCTATGCAGCCCTTTGTGAGTGCCTTCATCGAATTTTCATCTATCGTCAGCCTACTCCCATGTCCACTGTGCTTTACAACAGAAAGGAAAGCAGGCATGTAGGACAGGTTGCTAAGCAGCAAGTAGCTGGCCTAGAAACCAATGATCCTATTTTAGGCTTTCAGGCAACAAATGAGAGATTATTTGTTCTCACTACCAAAAAACCTCTTTTTAATAAAAGTAAATAGAGAGAATCAATTTTTCCAACATGTTGACTTCTCTGTACTGGGAAAGTATTCAGCAGTGACTAAAGGACTGGGTAATTATACCATAACCTGTTAAGTTTTAATGTGTTAAAAATATCTCATATGGATTTTTATATTTTAAAGGATATTAGAAATGTATTTAAAAGATTATGATACTGTAAAAACTATGGAATGAAACTGCAGATTTAGAAACATTGGCTTCTGTAAAAAAATGTAGTATTAGCAAGTATAATTATTTTTAAAAAACAAGCTAGAATCTCATATTTTATAAATGAAACATGTGTTGTTCAGTGTTTAAAATAAAAATATATATCATGTACTTTTCATTGATTAGGTTGGTACGTCTGTAGAATGTTTAGGTTAACAGTTGAAATGTTGAGTGTTGTAAATACTTATTTAAATGGACTAAATATCTGAGTCTATGCAAAGCAGGAAGTATAGCAGGTTGAATAGTCCTAAAGTTGCTCAGAGATCTTGGTTGTCTTTCAGATGAAGCATAGCTTTATTTAATTTTTAATTGTTTTGCTCTGCCACCTAGATAAGGTTAACTACCATGTTATCCATTGTTGCATAAGAAAGTACTCCAAAACCCAGTGATTTAAAATAAGATTTATGACTTTTCACTGTTCAGTAAGTTGACTGGCTGTGCTCTGCATGGCCTCTCAACTTTTAGTATGCTAAACTGGGCTGCATCCCACAGCAGAATAAATGTTTGAAGAGGGCAAGCTTCAATATGCAGTACCATGCCTGTACTCCCTTCATATTTGCAAGTCACATGGCCAAGTCTAGAATCAGTGTCAGAGAGGACTATATAAGGACATAGACAGCAGGAAGTATGATTCAATAGAGCCATTAATGTAGTAGTCTACAAACAAGGACTAAGGACAATAAATTCTCATTGTTAGAAAAATAATAAGAATTTATTGTCATTATTTTTCTAACAGCTTAAACAAAATAATTCTGTTTGTACATTAATTTTTTTCACCATGATTTTCAGTTTTATTTCCCTAGGTTTCTTTTGTCCCCCCCCTTTTTTTTTGGTTGCTGTTGTTGTTTTGGTACCAGGGATTGAATTCAGGGGCCCTTAACCATTGACTCACATCCCCAGACCTTTTTTTTAGTTTTGTTTTTAGAGACAGGGTCTTACTGAGTGGCTCAGGGCCTTACTAAGTTGCTGAGGCTGGCTTGGATCATCCTGCCTCAACCTGTGCCCAGCTCCCTGGGTTTCTTTTAGATTTTAGTTATCTGGAGTTTTTCTTAATAAGACTTTACTCTAAAAAGCAGAAAATGAAGATAAAAAGAGGTAAGATAGAAAATAGCTGTTCCTAACTTATCGTTTGTCAATCTGAGCAAGTATTTCACTGAATTGTATTTTAATGAAAGAAGAAAAAACAGGCTTAACAGAAGAGAAGGGAAAAGATGGGAATTGCTTACATGTTCTTAATCCCATCTCAGAATGCAGTTTCCTAGAGAGAAATTTAAATGGGTTTAAAATATATTACTGATTTTTGCCCCAAATTAAAATAAAAGATTTGTAGCTTGGGTATATGGAAAATGTCAAAGTCAGAAAATATGGTTTCTAGATTGAAAGATTACATAAATTTACTTTTGTCTTCTCCCTGGTACCAAAGAAGTTGCTTTCAAGTTTCTTCTCATAAATATACAGTTTTGAGGAGTTACTTAACTATTAAGTGAAAGTAATATTCCCTAATCCATAAACTCAAATGTGAAAATCTAAAATAAAGTCTCATTATGGAGAGTATAGTTATTATATCTTCCCCCACTGTGGAATTAGGCCTCTTAATACAAATAATGGAAAAGCAGACCTAAATTAACTTAGGCAAAAGAGAGGAATTAATGGCTTATATTGCCAAAATTTCAATAATAGCTCTGAGTTTAATCATTGATACGTTAATGATCAGTTTTCACTCACAGCCACCTAGCTCCGTATGTGTTTGCTCCATATTTTAATAAGTTCTTACCTCACTATAGTGAGAAATGTGGTTGTTACATCCCTGCATTCTTATATCTAATAGGAAAACTTTGTCCCAGAAATCATAGCAAAAGCTCATTGTGAATGATTGGTTCTTAATGGGTCAGGTTCCCATTTATGAGCCAACTACATGATAGAGATTTTGCTTTTGGAAAGTACCCACTGGCTTATATTTAAATAATACTCTCCGTACCTGGTGCCAAAGAGTGGAGATAGTAATACACAAATGAAATTATAAATTATGGTCTAGCTTCTGAAATAAAGAATGGATGTCACTGCCCCCAGATATAGGAAATGAGCACTGAAATGCTATTTACTACAAGAAAAAATATTAATAAAAAGAAATATAATGAAACAATGTGGTTATGGTAATAGAAAATTTCTGATAAATTCTTTTTTTTTAAAGTAGCCATTTTAACAGCATTATTGAGGAATCGACTGAAAATAAAAGAAAATTTCAATGAAAGAAACATTGAAAGATTTCACAAAATGGAGACAGGATTGCATTTAAGAAGCAGGGTTTGTGCACAATTTCAGCCTTTGCCTGGAATGTGAACTGTGGCCTCCTTCAGCCTTTGACTACAGGCATCTGAACCACTGGACAGTTAAGTTGTGCATAGCGATTCAAGATGCATACCAAGGGGTCTAAGTACTCTTGTTTATGGACATTTGCATTCTGTTTGTACTTTCTTTATCTTATATCAGTCCTGTCACTGTTTTTTCTCAACATATAGAAATCCTTATTAGCTCCCACTTTTCCTGCCTTCATTGGAGCACTGATTCACAGCCGTCTGAATCTGTGTATTCCAAATTACAATTTATAAAAGATTCCCTCTCCCCAAATAAAGTCCTTTTTCACTTAAAAAAAAAAAAAAAAAAAAAAAGACAAATCACCACCAAAAGCAGTAAAGGACAGAAAACAATTAAAATCAGAGTTGAAATCAATGAAATTGAAACAAAAGAAGCAATTTAAAAATTGACAAAATGACTGGGAATGGAACCACCATTTGACCCAGCTATTCCTCTCCTCGGTCTAAACCCAAAGAACTTAAAATCAGCATACTACAAGGACACAGCCACATCAATGTTTATAGCAGTACAATTCACAACAGCTAAACTGTGGAGCCAACCTAGATGCCCTTCAGTGGACGAATGGATAAAAAAATATGGCATATATACACAATGAAATATTACTCAACAATAAAAGAGAATAAAATTATGATATTTGCAGGTAAATGGATGGCGTTTTAGAAGATAATGCTAAGTGAAGTTAGCCAATCCCAAAAACAAATGCAGAATATTTTCCTGATATAAGGAGGCTGACTATAGTAGGGTAGGTAGGGGGAGCATGGGAGGAATAGATGAATTCTAGATAGGACAGAGGGGAGGGAGGGAAAGGGAGTGAAAGGGGGTTAGCAAGGATGGTGGAATGTGATGGACATCATTATCCAAAGTACATATATGAAGACTTAAATTGGGTGTCAACATACATTATATACAAACAGAGATACAAAAATTGTGATGTGTATATATATATATATATATATATATATATATATATATATATATATATATATATTAAGATTTATAATGCAAAAAAAGAGAATAGCATTATGTTAGATTACGTAGAGGGAAGTGAAAGGAGGGGAAGGCAGGGGATGTGGGGATAAGAAAGAATTAGTAGAGTGAAACTGACACTGTTAACTTTATGTATGTCTGTGGCTGTATGACCAATGTGATTCTACAATATGTATACTCAAAAAAGTGAGAAATTATATCCCTTCTATGTATGATATATCAAAGTATATAAGTGCATTATACTCTCATGGATAACTAACTAAAAGAAATTTCTTTTAAAAAGGACCACAGTAGAGCCAATGGTGGAAGTCCACAAATGCTGGAGAATCACCCATTCAAGAAGCTTGGAGCATAAGCCAGTGACCTCTTCTCTTGCTTTTTTCCAAACCAAACCAAATCAAAATATATATGTTCATTACAGGTATTCCCCATGCTTTCTGACTCAGCCTTCTGGAAGCACCTCACAGACACCTGCAGAGATCTTCCACACCAATTACCTAGATATCTCAATCCACTCAAATTGACAGCTGATGTTAACCACTTCAACAATTGAAGGAAATGGAATTCATCTTTAGGAATGTCTACACTCCTAAGTTAACTGCAACACTATCCACAACCTAAATTTCCATCAAAGCATAACTCAGTAAGAATAACCTATAGTATATTATAGATAATAAAGAGAGATTTATCATTGTGTTTCCACACAGATATATCACTATACATATATAACCTTTTCAGTTTTTTACAATTATCTTGAGAGAAGATCTTTTAAGGTGCAGAAGGTCTCACCAACATGCAGAGCTGGCTCCAAGATAGTGATTATCCCCCTCAGCCTCCCAAATCCCTAGCATGACAAAAGAAATGTGCCTCCACACCTCACTTATTGCTCATCTTTCAAAAGAAGGATGATGTATGTGGCAGTAGTGGCAAAATGTGAAGGTCAGCATCAGGAGTTTGGTAACATTCTGTCTTTAAATTGAAAAACAAAATGACTGGGGATCTCTCTCACTGGTAAGTCAACCCTGGGTCCAAACCACAGAAACAAAAGAATATTCTCCAATAACACAGATAAAGCTGGAAGACTCCAAGCTAAATTAGGTTATCCAGGCACAGAAATACATCACATACTCTGTGCAGAATCTGGAAAAAAAATGGATGTATAGGGACAGCCTGGTGGTTATCAGGGGGCATCATCAATAATGTCACATCATATACTGGAAATTCCAAAAGACAGGATTCTGTTCTTAGTGCAGAATTGGGTAATTATATGAGATATGATGGGTTTTATCATCACATAGCAATTGCACATATTAATGGGATTCAGTGTGATGGTTTTATATATGCATACACATGTATTCATAATATCCAAATACCCTCTTCTACCCTTGATGCCCCCACACACTCCTCAGCCATACTAATCTCTATTTCACTTTCACATGATTTTATTTCAGTTAATGTATATGAGATGTGACACTTTTTATGTGTGTATATTTCTTCACTTAGCATGAACTCATCCAATTGTATCTATTTTGCTGACCATTAGAGGAGTTGGTTTGTATTGATGACTGAGTAATATGCCATGGTGAATATATAACATACTTTCTAGTGGATATGTTAAATTGCTTACCGACATCACTGACTTTTCTCTGAATGTATATTGTTAAACATACTGTTATTGAACTTGAATTTATATAACAAAAGAGAAATAACTACAAAAGAATGAAGAAACTAGGAGTAGGGGCACATACCTGCAGTCCCAATGGCTTGGGAGGCTAAGGCAGGAAATTCATAAGTTCAAAGTCAGCCTCAACAAATTAGTAGGGGCATATATAATTAAGTTAGACCCTGCTTCTAAATAAAACTTTTTAAAAAAAATGGCTGTGGAAGTAGATTTATGGTTGAGTGACACTGGGACCAATCACTAGAACAAAAAAAAAAAAGAATAAAGAAACTAGGAAAATGTCCTGACCTGATTTTATCAATTCAGAAGAAGTCAAGGCATAATAAAATTGTGTCTCTACTTTAATTTTGTTAATACAGAGATAATATGCTATTCTCTTTGAAGTTTTAACAAAGTGCAATAATTTGAGAGCACACAGTAGATTATATTACATGGAAAAACTGCTCTTGTGCAAACAGTGAAATAAAAAAGTAGCTGGATGCACTGGTACATGACAGTAATTCCAGTGTCTCTGATAGTGAGTTCAAAGTCAGCCTCAACAGCACTAAGCAACTCAATGAGATCCTGTCTCTAAAATACAAAAAAAAAGATATGGGATGTTGCTGAGAGGTTGAGTGCCCCTGGGATCAGTCTCCAGCACAAAAAACAAAAAGAAAGCAGAAGAATAAATAAACATTAGACTGCTGAATATTTATGACTTCACTGTTCAAAATATTTGGGCAAATAATCCCAAGTTCACTTCATCATCAATTTATAATTGAAATCTTTAGTTATTTGTTTGTGAGAGAAAAGAGACAGAGAGATGGTCCTGAACTCACCATTCCTTTGCTAGTTTCTGTCATAAGCTAGGCAAGAGTTCCACCCATTGTGATCCTCAGAGCACTACAGACTCAGTCCTTTCTCTTCATGCAAAGATGCACCTTGAGGAGTGGATGTGGCTTGACTGCTCAAGTGGGGAAGAGGTAAAAGGGACATAATGGCACGGGTGTGTGAATGGGCTGTGATAATGATGGCTTCTGACTAAGTCCTATTCATGATCATCTTTTTAAAATGTACCCACTAAATGGTTTATTTTCATATATGTCTTCTGTGATCCTACAGTTAAATGTGAGGGAAACTGTTCTCCATACCCAGGTAGCTTAGCATTGATTTTCTCAGTCTGCTGCCTCACAATGTGAAATACCTAGTGCCCCTTCCTCAGAGTCTTGACCTCATGTCTCTTTTGCTTATATTTTTTTAATATCTGGGAAATCTTCAAATTATAAGTTGCAGGTGAATCCACATTTGATATTCCACTTCCAAGGATAAGGATAGACATTTTCTCTCATTGTGGCCTCTACCTTCTACTCACAAAAATGGGACATTATACATTTTTGCATACCTATATATTACCCTGAGCCAACCTGTAATATTAAAGTCAGGAATGTAAACCCTGGGGGAGACAGCTCAGTGGTAGAGCACCTGTCTAGCATGTGTGAGGCACTGGGTTCAATCCTCAGCACCACATAAAAATAAATATATAAAATAAAGGTACTCTGTCCACTACAACTAAAGAAAACAAAAAAGACTATAATCACTGCCAGGGGTTGTGATGGAACATGCATGTAACCCAAGCTGTTTGAGAGCTGAGTCTGGAGGGTTACAGCTTTGAGTCTAACCCCACTAACTTGACATGGCCATATCTCAAAGAAAAATAAAAATGGGATGATAATAGAGCTCACTGGTAAAACACACCTAAGTCCTATCCTCAGGACCACCACAGGGGGAAGTTTTTAATTCCTGTCTTCTTTCTATGAAGTTAAAGTACTCATAAACAAGGAGGTGGCTTAGGGATGATGTTATACTTTCTAAAAACAAGCCATGTTAAATGTTCAAGTGTTCACATTTCTTGAAAAATTCCCAAGCATTTCACTTTTGATATTATGGTCATTAGAACTATCTCTTTAATTTTATGTTTGCTATTTATTTTCTTATGCACATAAACAACTGATTGATCTTGAATTTTTTACTGTTCTGAGCTCATCTGTTGCTTTTAACAGTAATTAGTGAACTCCTACCTTAAATATATCCATTTAAAACCACTTCTATCTCATACCTTATTTTGGAAACCAGAAACGTGAGAAATCAAGAAACACAAGTAAGTTGCAATACCCCTTTGACAAAGGCAGATACTGGTGAGAATATCAGCATAACTATTCCCTACAAGTCAGAAACCAAGAAAACAAGACCATAGTGTAACACAAACACATTACCAGGCAAGGAGATGAGAGATTCACCAGCCAGCAAACTTCCTGTTCTCAATTTAGAAGAAGACAGAATCAGGAAAGAAAACCACCCATCTCCAAAACTAAAACCAGTGTTATCAGGAAATCTATTTGAGTATTAGTATCCCCCATGTTTAAATCAGGGTTTTTCACTGCAAAATTTTTAAAAATGTCACATTGAGATTCAGAATATTTCTTATGGCATAAGTTATGAGACAGCCTAAACAAAAGAGGGGCTATGTCCTCAGGGTAGAATATCATTCACATCTCTGTTAAATTGCAATTCAGGAGAGAAGTATGAATTAGTAATACTTCAGGTTGGAGTTGTCTGCCCAACATCTTGCTGTTTTTTGTTTTTGTTTTTTGTTTTTTTTTTTTGTTTGTTTTTGTTTTAAACAATAAGCTGGTAACCTTCAACCATATTTTGGAAGAGATTTGCACAACTTTGACAAAAACTACCCTGCTTTAGTAACTGTCACATTAGCATGAGCATTTGGTCACATGGTTACTTTAAATTGCAGAAAATAGGGAGAAATCCAAGATGTGGGCTAGAGGGAGGCTGCATGCTGTGTGACCTAAGATTAAGATTCAAGCAGTGGAAATACTGTTTCTGAGAGTTCTTAGAGGAACCCTGACCACTGCTCCCATGCAGGAATGCTGGCCACAAAGCCCACACAGGTCCTCCAGCTACTGTACACAAGCAGGACCACCAGCATCGGCACCACACAGGACACCTAGCTGCCCACCATGCAGGAATCCTGGTGGTCACTGCCCCGCAGGATCCCCAGCTACCACTCCTGTGTGGACCCCCATTACCAACGTGGGACACCCCTAGTTACCTTCATCTTGAGACACTGCAACCTCTGCCATAGTCTCCTACATGTGGTGCCCTGCACCTGGGGACACTGGACAGGGTCTGGAGATAGCTGCCACTCACAACACTGCATGCCACAGAGCTGGATCCCATAACATGCCTCCCAATGCCACCACCAGGCCAGACAAAAACAACACCCTATTCCTGAAAGCAGTTGGCTTGAACTTGAAACACATTTGTTTCCATCTTTATTTAGGGCAACTCTCAGTTTGGGACACAGGCTGGGGCTTAGAAGCAATATCAAGGTACCTATAGTCCCCAAATTCCCCCTTCTCCCCAGGAGCCACTAACCCCTCACACTGCTTGCAACCACATGACCGGTCCATAGTTTGCAGAGCTTGGTCCTCATCTGCACCACAGCTCTCCACAACAGGTGTGCAGCCCCCAGGGCACACCAAGAAAACCTTTGGGGAGAGAGGTTTTTGATTGGGAAGTAAAAATGGAGGACTGAGTGAGAGTTCAGAGACTAAATTAGAGGCCAGGAATTGTGAGGTTTCCAGGTGGGCCCCAAAGGAGATCCTTAGGGTACAGCCTCCCATGTGGACTGGCAAGTGCTACACACCACTTTCAGGAACTCCACCCGCAAGACCAACCCTCCCACCCTAATAACTTTCACCATCCTGAGGATGGAGACACCAGCAAACAGACAACCCAAAATAGTAGGTGAGAAAAGAAGCAGGAAAAACACTGAACTCCAACAAAAACAATCATGTATCTTCCTTTGATAATTTTTTCCCTCCTTTGTCTCTCTCTTCTCCCACCCTCACATCCCCAATATTTGTAAAACCAAGAACTTTTCATAGATTAGGCTACTGAGGTCTGGGATGCCTGAATAGTATATTACAGTTGTGTTGTATATTCTTTTATCTCCTATTTCTACATTTTTCATTTCTTAAATTTTCTGGTTGTTTTTTGTATTCTCTCTACTGTCTTCCTACTTGTCTCCCCAAAGTCACTTCCTCTTTTTTTTCTCATACAAATATCCAACTACTTTTCATTCCTCTTTCACTCTTCCCAAGATCCAATAACTCTATATACTCACCTCCCATCTCCTTAACATCTCATCCTACACCCCACTCCTGGATCTCTTTGTCCACCACAAGAAACTGCAGACCATTTTGCAAACCTACTGTTTATATTGTAGATAATGATTGAACTTGCCATTTCTGTATATTATGACAAATCCATAAAAATTTTAAGAGCAGCTATTTGGTTTAAGGCTGCATATCATTTGTATTGGGACCTGTGTATATTGATCTCCCCCTTAAAGGAGAGGTATTGGAACCATGCAGTGACCTATAAGCCTCCAGGGTAAAAACTAACACCTTGAAAACACAGAGCTAGAAGGTAAGATGCATGAACACCATGAGAAACCAAGGGAAGAAAGTGCCCCCAAAAGATGCTACCTTATTGGAATCCATGGCCAGAACAGCAGGAGAAATTATAGTGGAGGAGTTGAGGATGTACATAATTAAAATGTTCTCTGAACAAAGGATTATGTAAGAGAGCAAATACAGGCAGCAAAGGATTATTTTGACAAAGGGATACATAAGCAACTACAGGAAGCAAAAGATTACTTCAATAAAAAGATAGAGGTTCTGGAAAAAACAAACAGAAATCCTTGAAATTAATAATAAATCAAATTAAAAACTCAATAGGAAGCATCTACAAGAGAATAGATCATTTCAAAGACTGAACCTCAGACAATTAAGACAAAATACATAATCCTGAAATTAAAGTTGACCATAGTGAAGATGGTAATAAACAATCAGCAGAAGATTCAAGAATTATGGGATAACATGAAAAGACTGAATTTAAGAATTATTGGAATATAGGAAGGCATAGAGTTCCAAACTAAAGAAATGGACAATCTATTCAATAAAATCATACAGGAAACATTTCCAAACATGAAGATTGAATTGAAAAATCAAATACACGAACCTTATAGGATGTCAAGTGTACAAAATCACAAGAGATCCACACCACGGCACATCATAATGAAAATGCCAAGCATACAGAATAAGGAGAGAATTTTTAAAGCCACAAGATAAAGGAATCAGATTACATATGGGAGAAACCAATTAGGATCTCCACTGATTCCTCAACCAAGACCCTGAGAGCTGGAAGATCCTGCAACAACATATACTGAGATCTAAACAAAAATGTATGCCAACCAAGAATCATATCCAGTAAAATTAAACTTTTAGTTTCTGATTTAGATATGTTATTTTTATGACAAAATAAAAACCTTGCATGATACACAAAAGTTAAAAGAATTACAACTAGGAAGCCTGCAGTACAGAACATCCTTGGCAAAATATTCCATGAGGAGAAAATGAAAAACAGTGAAAATCAGAAAAGGAAGGAATCACTCTAAAAGAAAAACCTATTAAACAGAAACCAAGTCAAGTTAACTACCAAAAATAAACAAAAACAACTGGGAATACAAATCATGTCTCAATAATAACCCTGAATGTTAATTTCTAAAACTCAGCAATCAAAAGTCATAGACTGGCAGATTGAATGAAAAAAAAAGAAGAAGACCAAGCAATATGCTGCCTTCTGGAGACTCATCTCATAGGAATAGACACCCACAGACTGAAGGTGAAAGGTTGGAAAAAATACCACTCACCTGGACTACAGAGACAAGCAGGGGTTTCCATGCTTATATCAAATAAAGGTGGACTTCAAGTGAAAGTTAATCAAAGGGATAAAGTAGGACATTTCATACTGCTTAAGGGAAACATACACCAACAAGACATAACAATTATGAATATACATGCCCCAAACAATGGAGCATTAATGTTGAGCAAATAAACTCTTATGTTGAAGAGTCAAATAGACCACAACACAATAATTCTGGGTGATTTTAACACATCTCTTTCACCTCTGGATAGATCTTCCAAACAAAAGCCAAATAGAAACTATGGAACAATAATACAACTATATATATATATTATATATATATATATATATATATATATATATATATATATATATATAGAGAGAGAGAGAGAGAGAGAGAGAGAGAGAGAGAGAGAGAGAATATTTCATCCTTCAACAAGCTAAGACACTTTCTTAGCAGCAAATGGATTTTTGTATAAGATTGAACATAAAATATGCCACAAAAGCAACTCTTAGCAAATACAAAAATGTACAGATACTACCCTGCATTCTATCAGATCATAATGGAATGAAACTAGAAATCAATGATAAAAATAGAAGCTACTCCAACACCAGGAGACTAAATAATATGCTATTGAATGAAAAATGGATTGCAGAAGACACCAAAGAGGAGATTAAAAATTCTTAGAAGTAAATGAAAACACAGATACAACATATCACAATCTCTGGGACACTATGAAGGCACTACTAAGGAAAGTTCATTGCATGGAGTTCATTCATTAAAAAAAGAAAAAGTCAACAAATAAATGACCTAAAATTACATCACAAAGCCCTAGGGAAAAAAGAATCAGCATCAAAAGCAGTAAAAAACAGGAAATAATTAAAATCAGAGCTGAAATCAATGAAATTGAAACAAAAGAAGCAATTTAAAAATGACTGGGAATGGAATCACCATTTGACCCACCTATTCCACCCCTCAGGTCTGTACCCAAATGTCTTAAAAACAGCATACTACAGTGACACAGCCACATCATTGTTTATAGAAGCACAATTCACTACAGCTAAACTGTGGAGCCAAACCAGATGCCCTTCATTGGATTCATGGATAAAAAATGTGGCATTTATACACAATAGAATTTTACTCAGCAATAAAAGAGAATAAAATGTGGCATTTGCAGGTAAATGGGATGGCCTTTGATGGCATTGAAGATGGTAATGCTAAGTAAAGTTAGCCAATCCCCAAAACAAATGCAGAATGTTTTCTCTAATATAAGGAGGCTGACTCATAGTGGGGTAGTGAGGGGAAGCATGGGAAGAAGAGATGAATTCTAGTTAGGGTAGAGGGGTGGGAGGGGAAAGGGGATTAGCAAGGATGGTGGAATGTAATAGGCATCATTATCCAAAGTACATGTATGAAGATATGAACTGGTGTCAATATACTTTATATACAGAAATATTAAAAAAATGTGCTCTACATTTGTAGTAAGAATAGTAATGCATTCTGCTGCTATTTATTTTTAAATCAATTATAATTTTTTTAAAAAATTTACAAAATGAAAAGTTGGCTCATTGAAAAAAATAAATGCATTTGATAAACCCTTATGCATGCTAATGCAGAGGAGAGAAAAACCTCAAATTACTAAAATCCATGAAGAAAAGGAAATATCACCATGAACACTACAGAAATACAGAAGATAATTAGAAATAATTTTGAAAATTTGTACCCTAATAAAACAGAAAATATTGAAGACATCAACAAATGTCTAGAATCATGCGACTTACCCAAACTGAGTCAGGATGATATACACAAGTTAAACAGATAAATGAAAGAAATCCACCCATATCCAAAACTAAAACAAGTGTCATCAGGAAATCTACATGAATTTCAGACTTCCCCTTGTTTAAATCAGGGTTTTCACTGCAAATTTTTTAAAATGTCATATTTAAATTCAGAATATTTCTTATGGCATAAGTTATGAGACATAGACTAAACA
Source organism: Marmota monax (assembly GCF_021218885.2). Classification (NCBI taxonomy): domain Eukaryota; kingdom Metazoa; phylum Chordata; class Mammalia; order Rodentia; family Sciuridae; genus Marmota; species Marmota monax. The sequence continues at coordinate 2,102,413 of NW_026694242.1, read as the reverse complement.
AAAGAGGGACTATTTCCTCTAATGAGTTGCAATTAAGGAGAAAAAGCAGGAAATATTAATACTTTAGGATGGAGTTGTCTGCCCAAGGACTTGCTATATTTTTTTTTTCTTAATAAGATAGTAACCTTCAATCATATTTTGGAAAATATTTTCATTTGGTCATATGGTTAATTTAAATTGCAGAAAACAGGGAGAAATCCAATAGGTGGGCTAGGGGGAAGCTGCATGCTTTGTCATTCTGTGACCTAAGATTCAAGCAGTGGAAATACTGTTTCTCTGAGAGTTCTTAGAGGACCCCTGACCACTGTTTCCATGCAGGAATGATGGCCACAAAGTCCACACAGGCCCTCCAGCCAACATGTCCAAGCAAGACCACCAGCATCAGCACCTGCACAAGACTCCTAGCTGCCCACCCATGCAGGAATCCTGGTGGCCACTGCCCTGCAGGATCCCTAGTCTCCACTCCTATGTGGATCCTCATTATCAACATGGGTATCCCCCATTTGCCTCCATCTTGAGATACTACAATCACTGCCATAGTCCCCTACATGTGGTGGCCTGCACCTGGGGACATTAGACAGGATCTGGAGACAGCTATGTGCAACAACACTGAATGCCACAGAGCTGGATCTCTTAACATATCACCTAATGCCACCACCCGGCCCAACACAACAAATACCCCATCTCTGAAAGCAGCCACCTCCAACGTGGGACACCTTTGTTGCCATCTTTAGTTAGGGAAACTCCAAGCTTGTGACACATACTTCTTTGAAATGAAGGAAACAATAAACCAAATATAAAACTCAATAGGAAGCATCTCAAACAGAAGAGATCACTTGGAAGACAGCATCTCAGTCAATGCAGACAAAATATATAATCCTGAAAAAATAAAGTTGACCATACAGTGAAGATGGTAAGAAACCATGAGCAGCACATTCCAGAATTATGGGATGACATGAAAAGACCAAATTTAAAAATTATTGGGCTAGAGGAAGGCATAGAGGTCCAAACCAAAGGAATGAACAATCTATTCACTGAAATATCAGAAAAATTTCCCGACATGAAGAATGAATTGGAAAATCAAATACGAGAAGCCTTCAGGATTCCAAATGTACAAAATCACAACAGATCCAGAACAAGGCACATCATAATGAAAATTACCAACATACAGAATAAGGAGAGAATTTTAAAAGCCACAAGAGAATGGAATCAGATTACATATAGGGGGAAACCAATTAGGATCTCTGCTGATTTATCAATGGAGACACTGAAAACTAGAAGATCCTGAAACAACATGTATCAAGCTCTGAAAGAAAATGGGTGCCAACAAAGAATCTTGTATCCAGCAAAATTAAGCTTTAGACTTGAAGATGAAATAAAAACCTCCTACAATAAACAAAAGTAAAAAGAACTTATAGCTAGAAAATTGGCACTACAAAACTTTTTTGGCAAAATATTCCATGAAGAGGAAATTTAAATAACAATGAAAATCAGCAGAGAGAGGCAATACCCTAAAGGGAAATTAATTAAAGAAGAAAGTCAGGTTAAATAACAAAAATACAGAAATATGGCTGGAAATACAAACCATGTCTCAATAATAACCCTGAATGTTAATGGCTTAAACTCACCAAAAGACACAGGCTACCAGATTGGATTTAAAAAAAAATCAACAATATGCTTCCTACAGGAGACTCGTCTACAGGAAAAGACATACCAGATTAAAGGTGAAAGGTTGGGAAAAATCATACCACTCACATGGACAGCAGAAGGAAGCAGGGGTTTCCATCCTCATAAATAAAGTAGACTTCAAGCCAAGGTTATTCAAAAGGGGTAAAGATGGACATTACATACTGCTCAAGGGCACCACACACCACACTTTAAAACCACTTCTATCTCATACCTCATTTTGAAAGACTTCTAGTCTTTGAGACAGCAAGAAACACAAGTAATTTGCAATACCCCTTTGACAAAGGCAAAGATACTGGTGAAAATCTCAGCAAAACTCTATTCCCTACAAATCAGAAACCAAGAGAACAAGACCATAGTCTGCCACAAACACTTTAACAGGCACAGGAGATGAGAGACACCCCAGCCAGCAAACTTCCTGTGATCAATTTAGACGAAGACAGAATCAGGAAAAAAATCCACCCATCTTTAAAACAAAAAAAAACAGGTGTTATCAGGAAACCTATATGAGTATCAGACTTCCTCTTGTTTATATCAGGGTTTTTCATTGCAAATCTTTAAAAATTTCACAAATAGCTTCAGAGTATTTCTTATATCATAAGTTATGAGACATAGTCTTAAAAGGGGGGGGCTATTTCCTCAGGGTAGAATATCATTCACATTTTAAATGAGTTGCACTTAAGGAAAGAAGCATGGAATATTAATAATTCAGCTTGGAGTTGTCTGCCCAAGGACTTGCTCTTAAAAAACACACACAACAATATTATAGTAACCTTCAACCATATTTTGGAAAAGATTTGCACAACTTTGACAACAACTACCCAGCTTTATCAACTGTCACATTAGCATGAGCATTTGGTCACATGGTTAATTTAAATTGCAGAAAACAGGGAGAAATCCAAGATGTGGGCTAGAGGGAGACTGCATGCTGTGTTGCTCTGTGAACTAAGATTGAAGCAGTGGAATTACTGTTTCTCTGAGAGTGCTTAGAGGACCCTTGACCACTGCTCCCATGCAGGAATGCCAGACACAAAGCCCACACAGGTCTTCCAGCCACCGTGCCCAAGCAGGACCACCAGCATCAGCACCCACACAGGACTCCTAGCTGCTCACCCATGCAGGAATCCTAGTGGCCATTGGCCCACAGGATCCCCACCCATCACTCCTGTGTGTACTGTCATTACCAGCGTCGGGATCCCCCAGTTGCCTCCATCTTGGAATACTGCAGCCACTGCCATAGTCCCCTACATGTGGTAGCCTGCACATGGGGACACTGGATAGGGTCTGGATACAGCCACCAGCCACAACACTGTATGCCACAGAGCTGGATCTTAACATGTCGCCCAATGCCACCACCTAGCCCAACACAACTGACAGCCCCATCTCTGAAAGCAGCCACCTCCAACTTGGGACACCTTTGTCATCATCATTAGTTAGGGCAACTCCAAGGTTGGGACACAGACTGGTGCCTACAAGCTATATCAAGGTACCTATAGTCCCCAAATACCTCCTCTCCCCAGGAACCACTAACCTGGCACAGTGCCTGTGGCCACATGGCCGGACCATGTCTTGCAAAGCCTGGTCCTGATCTGCTCCATAGCTCTCTACGACGGGTGCACAGCCCCCAGATCATAGCCCACAAGGCTTCTGGGAAGAGAGGTTTCTAACTGGGAAGTAGAAAGTGAGGGGCATGTGAGACAGAGTTCAGAGGCTAAATTAGAGACCAGGAATTCTGAGGTCTCCAGGTGGGCCCCAGACCAGAACCTTGGAGTGCAGTCTCCCATGGGGACTTGCAAGTGCTACACTCCACTTCCAAGAACGCCACCCTCAAGACCAACCCTTCCACCCTAATAAGCTTCACCATCCTGAGGGTGGAGACACCAGCAAACACCAGACAACCCCAACTCTGTCTCTGGCATTGGCTTTTAAACAGCATGTTCCTGACATCATGCAGCTAGTAGACTGTTTTATATCATGGTACATAAGAAACAGGAAAGATACTGAATTCCAACACAAACAATTCTTTTATCTTTGAGATTCTTTTTCTCTTTTCTCTCTCCCTCTTCTTTCCCCCCTCACATTCCCAACATTTGTAAAAACCAAGAACTTCTCATGGATTAGGCCTTTGAGGTCTGGGAGGTCTGAACCATATATTACAGTTGTGTTGTATATTCTTTTATCTCCTGTTTCTACATTTTGTATTGCTTGATTTTTATGTTTTTTTGGTCTGCTCTACTGTCTTCCCATTTACATGTCTCCCCCAAATCACCTTCTCTCTTCTCTTGCTAGTATCCAACTTCATTCCTCTTTCACTCTTCCTAAGACTTAATAACTCTATATCCTCACCTCCTACACCCTCAACATCTCATCCTACACCCCACCCCTGGCTCTTTTTGTCCACACCAGAAACTGCAGACCCTTTTGCAAACCTATTGTTTATATTGTAGGTAATGATTTCTGTATATTGTGAGAAAACCATAAACACCTTAATAACAGCTATTTGGTTTAAGGCTGCCTATTGTTTGTATTGGGATCTGTGAATATTGATCTCCCACTTAAAGGAGATGTATTGGAACCCATTGGGGACACTATGGGAACCCATTGGGGACACTATAAGCCTACAGGATAAAAACTAACACCTTGAAAACCCAGAGCTAGAAGGGAAGATGCATGAACAACATGAGAAACCAAGGGAAGAATGTGTCCCAAACAAAGATGCTCCATTATTAGGATCCATGGTCAAAACAGCAAAATAAATGATAAAGAAGTAGTGCAGGGGTATAGTTTTCTTTGAATTAAAGGATGATGTAAGACAGCAAATACAGGCAGCAAAGCACTATTTTGATAAAGATCTACATAAGCAAATACAGGAAACAAAAGATTCCTTCAATAAGGAGATAGAGATTCTGGACACACACACATACAAAAAAAAGAGAGAGAACAGAAATACTTGAAATGAAGGAAACAAAAAATCAAATTAAAAACTCAGTAGAAAGCATCTCCAACATAATAGATCACTTGGAAAACAGAACCTCAGATAATGAAGACAAAATATATAATCTTGAAAAATAAAGTTGACCACAGTGAAGATGGTAAGAAACCACGAGCAGAGGTTTCAAGAATTATGGGTAACATGAAAAGACCAAATTTAACAATTATTGGGCTAGAGGAGGGATAGAGGTACAAACCAACGGAATAAACAATCTACTAAATGAAATGATATCAGAAAAATTTCCAAACATGAAGAGTGATTTCGAAAATCAAATACAAGAGGCTTACAGGATGCCAAATGTACAAAATTACAGCAGATCCACACCAAGACACATTATAATGAAAATGCCCAACATACAGAATAGAGAATTTTAAAAGCCAGAAGAGAAAGGAATCAGATTACATATAGGGAAAACCAATTAGGATCTCTGCCGATTTCTCAACCCAGACCCTGAAAGCTACAAGATTTAGCAACAACATAAATCAAGCTCTATAAGAAAATGGATGCCAATTAAGAATCATATCCAGCTAAATTAAACTTTAGATTTCGATTTATATGTTTCTTTTATGACAAAATAAAAACCTTCCATGATACACAAAAGTTAAAAGAATTTACAGCTAGAAAGCCTGCACTACAGAACATCCTTGGCAAAATATTCCATGAGGAGGAAATGAACAACAATAAGTCAGAAAAGGGAGGTATCATTCTAAAGGAAAAAAACCTATCAAACAGAAAACAAGTTAAATACGAAAAATAAACAAAAACAACTGGGAATACAAATCATTTCTCAATAATAACCCTGAATGTTGATTTCTAAAACTCAGCAATCAAAAGACTGGCAGATTGGATGAAAAAAAAAGACCCAACAATATGCTACCTCCAAAAGACTTACCTCATAGGAACAGAAATCCACAGACTGAAGGTGAAAGGTTGGGAAAAATAATACCATACACATGGACTGCAGAAACAAGCAGGGGTTTCCATCCTGATATCAAATAATGTGAACTTCAAGGGAAAGTTAATCAAAAGGGATAAAGAAGGATATTACATACTTCTCAAGGGATCCATACACCAATAAAACATAACAATTATAAATATATATATGCCCCAAACAATGGAGCATCTATGTTGAGTAAAGAAACTCTTCACAATTTCAAGAGTCAAATAGACCACAACACAATAGTTCTGGGTGACTTTAACACACCTCTTTTACCACTCATAGATCTTCTAAACAAAAGCTAAATAGAGAAACTATAGAGCTCAGTAATACAATCAATAACTTAGACTTAAATGACACATACAGAATGTTTTATCCTTCAACAAGTGAATACACTTTCTTCTCAGCAGCACATGGATCCTCCCCAAAACAGACTATATACTATACCACAGGGCAACTCTTAGCAAACACAAAACAGAGATATGACCACACATTTTATCAGATCATAATGGAAAGAAATTAGAAATCAATGATAAAAATGGAAGCTACTCCAACACCTTGAGACTAAACAATATGCTATTGAATGAACAATGAGTTGCAGAGATCAAGACATCAAAGAGGAGATTGAAAATTTCTTGGAGGTGAATGAGAATAGTGATACAACATGTCAAAATCTCTAGGACACCATGAAAGCAGTACTAAGAGGAAAGTTCATTGCATGGAGTTTATTCCTTAAAAGAAGACAAGGTCAACAAATTAATGACCTAACATTACATCTCAAAGCCCTAGAAAAAGAATAAATCAACACCAAAAGCAGAAGACAGGAAATAAATAAAATCAGAGCTGAAATCAATGAAATTGAAACAAAAGAATCAATTAAAAATTTGACAAAATGAAAAGTCGGCTCTTTGAAAAAATAAATACATTTGATATACCCTTATCCATGCTAATGTAGAGAAGGAGAGAAAAAAACTCCAATTACTAAAATCCATGATGAAAAAGTAAATATCACCATGAACACTACAGAAATACAGAAGATAATTAGAAATTATTTTGGAAATTTGTACCCCAATAAAACAGAAAACATTGAAGATATCAACAAGTGTCTAGAAACATGATTTAGCCAAACTTGAGTCAGGATGATATTTATATATATATATATATATATATATATATATATATATATATATATATATATATATATATGAATGATATGTGTGTGTGTGTATGTGTGTGTGTGTGTGTTAAACAGATCATTTTTAAGCAATGAAATAGAAGACACCATCAAAAACCTACCAACCAAAAAAAGCACAGGACTAAATAAATACAAGACCTTCAAAGAGAACTAACACCAACACTTGTGAAATTATTCCATGAAATATAAAGAGAGAGAACACTTACAAACTCATTCTATGTCAACCTGATTCTAAAACCAGGCAAAGATACAAAGAAAGGAAAATTCAGACCAATCTCTCTAATGAACATGGATGCAAAAATTCTGAAAAAAATTCTGAAAAATCAAATACAAAAACATCTCAAAAAGATAGTGCACCACAATCAAGTGGGGCTCATCCCAGGGATGCAAGGTTTGTTCAACATTCAGAAATCAATAAAGTTAATTCATCACATCAATAGACTTAATGATAAGAATCATAATCACCTCAATGGATTCAGAATAAGCATTTGACAAAATACAGCACCTTTACATGTTCAAAACACTAGAAAAACTTGTGATAACAGAAACATCTCTCAACATCATAAAGGCTATCTACACTAAGCAACAGGCCAACATCATTCTAGAAGGAGAAAAATTGAAGGCATTCTTTCTAAATTCTGGAACAAAACAGGGATGCTGTCTTTTACCACTTTTATTCAACATAGTTCTTGAAACACTGGCCAGAGCAATTAGATAGATGAAAGAAATTAAAAGAATAACCATAGGAAAAGAAGAATTCAAACTATCACTATTTGCTGATGGCATGATTCTATACCTAGAAGATCCAAAAAATTCCACCAGAAAACTACTAAAACTAATAAATGAATTCATCAAAGTAGCAGATTACAAAATCAACACGCATATATCAAAGGCAGTTTGTACCTCAGTGGCAAATCCTCTGAAAGGGAAACTAGGAAAAACTACCTCATTCACAATAAACTAAAATGAAACAAAACAATCTTGGGAATCAACTTAATGAAAGAGGTGAAAGCCCTCTACAATTAAAACTACAGAACACTAAAGAAATTAAAGATGACTTTAGAAGATGGAAAGATCAATCTTGGACTTGGATAGGCAGTATTAATATTATCAAAATGACCATACTTCCAAAATCACTATTCAGATTTAATGCGATTCTGATCAGAATCTCAATAGCATTCCTCATAGAAATAGAAAAGGAAATTATGTAATTAATCCCAGAAAAATAAAGAGACCCAGAATAGCTAAAACAGTCCTTAGCAGAAGAGTAAAGCAGGGGGAATCATTATACCAGACCTTAAACCATACTACAGAGCAATAGTAACAGAAACAGCATGATATTGGCACCAAAACAGAAACTAACCACATAAATATAGTTATCTCATAGTAGACAAATGTACCAAAAACATGCATTGGAGAAAAGATAGCCTCTTCAACAAATGGGGCTGGGAAAACTAGAAATCCATATGCAGCAAAATAAAATTAAGTCCCCATCTCTCACCAAGCACAAAACTCAACATCAAGTGTATCAAGGACCTAGGAATTAAACCAGAAACCCCGAACATAAGAGAAGAAAAATAAGTCCAAATCTTCATCATGTTGGATTAGGCCCCTTATTAAGACTCCTATAGCATAAGAATTAAAACCAATAATCAATAAGTGGATGGATTCAAGCTGAACAGCTTCTCAGCAAAAGAAACAATCAGTGAGGTGAAGAGACAGCCTACATCCTGGGAGAAAATTCTTACCACACACAAGTCAGATACAGCACTTATCTCTAGGGTATATGAAGAACTCAATCTTGACACGAAAAAACAAAAACAAACAAACAAAAAAACCCAACAACAACCAAATAACCCAATCGATAAATGGACCAAGGAACTGAACAAGCACATCTCAGGATATAATATACAATTGAGCAACAAATATTTTTTAAAAGTTCAACATAGCAATTAGAGAAATGTGAATCAAAACTAAGATTTCATCTCAGTCAAGTCAGAATGGCAGCTATTATGAAGACAAACAACAAGTGTTGGCGAGGATTTGGGGGAAAAGGTACACTCATGCATTGCTGGTGGGACTGCAAATTGGTGCAGCCAATATGGAAAGCAGTATGGAGATTCCTTGGAAAACTGGGAATGGAACCACCATTTGACCCAGCTATCCCTCTCCTCAGTCTATACCCAAAGGATCTAAAAACAGCATACTACAGGGACACAGCCACATCAATGTTTATAGCATCACAATTCACAATAGCTAAACTGTGGAGCCAACCTAGATGCCCTTAATCAGATGAAATGATTAAAAAACTGTGGTGTATATACACAATGGAATATTAGCATTGAAAGAGAATAGAATCATGGCATTTGCTAGTAAATGGATGGAGTTGGAGGATATTATGCTAAGTGAAGTTAGCCAATCCCCCAAATCAAAGGCTGAATATTTTCTGATATGTGGAGGCTGATCCATAATTGGGAAGGGGGATCATGGGAGGAATACAGGGACTTTAGATAAGGCAAAGGGGAGGGAGAAAAAATACAGGGGGCATGGGGGTAAAGAAGTTGGTGGAATGACACAGACAGCATTACCCCAAGTACATGTATGAAGACACAAATTGTGTGACTATTTTGTGTTCAACCAGAGACATGAAAACTTGTGCTCTATATGTGTACTATAAATTGAAAGGCATTGTGCTGTCATGTATCACAAATAAGAAATCTATCAATAAATAAATTACAGAAAACACACTTTTGTATTACCTTTGAAAGAAAACATCACAAATGTTATCACTTAATAGTAATGCGTTATTTTATAACTTGAATGTTTTACGTATCCTAACAATAAAATAAATTCACAGTGTTAACATTTACCCTCCTTCAAGAATATGTAAAAAATATCCCAGTTTCTAGCAACTTTTGGAATCTCCTCTCCTTTTTTTGATATAGTTTTCCAAAGTGAGATGAAAACTACATCCAAATAAGGACAAGTCCATCTCGTATAAAACACAAAGGTCCACCAATGGCTACCCTCAATCTTCACACATATTAGTCCCTCAGAAACAGGAGCTGGAAGGTCTCCAGTGAGCTTGTCCTTGCTCACAATATTTACCAGAAAGTCAGAAAATGCTGCTGTAAGCCCAGGGAAAAGAAAATCATGGGTCTCTGGTCTGCAAACTCAGAATGGCAGAGACAGATCCCCAACACAGTGAGATGGGAGACACCTGCCTGGGACAGTGCCACCAAATACTTAATAGAGAATTTAGAGCTCTCAAAACTTGAAAATTCTCCTAGGAGGGAGGAACACCCAGAAGATGAGCTGAGAACGGAGTCATGGTTAGATAACAGGTGGAACCAGGACCTCGATTAGACCTGATCACTTTCCCAGTTGCTGTAATCTTGGGTCAAACCACTTAGTGTTGTCCTCACCCACAGGAAAGATCCCTGGTCATCTCATCACAGAGCACATGTGCCACAGTATTCACCTAAACACTCCGGGGTTTAGATTAACTTTATTCTTCTCTGATTTTGTTACTTTCTCTTTTCCAAGATTCCCCCCTGAATATTTCTAGGACTTTACCTCTGTTAATTCTACTTTGGTCATTTTAAGTCACTGGATCTCAATTGTTAAAGAAAATCTAGAAAGGGAGATGTTGTCCATGAACATTTTTAGTAAAGTGCTTAGAGTGCAGAATATTCAAAGTACTTCACATTTCTTTGGGGGAGGGGGGTAAATACATCCTAACAGAGCCCAGCACAGATGAGAAATTTCAAAAGAGATTTCACAAAGGAGAAAATATTTACATGGCAAATAAATATATTAACATGAGTATCGAGCAGGACTCTTCAAGGAAGCTAATAGTCAAGGCAGCAGAGATTACTGTAGATTCACCAGGAAGGGGGATAGTCACCCACACACACACACAACTATAAGACTGCTGGCCACAGGGATGTTGAGTGATTGGAACGGACAAGTCTGCAGTGGCAAAGGTAAATGGTAAAGCACTTTGGAAGATGGTGTGGTGCTCTGTACTCAGGCATGTTCTATGAAAGTGCAACTCTACTCTGATAGGAGAGAGGTGGGAAAAGAGTTCTATGAGGGTGCTCCAACCGGCCGCCACCACTGCCACTTTTACCACTGTGAAAGGTCCTCCAGCTGCCACAACACTCTGCTACAGGACCCTTTCATCCAGACACAGGGACCCAGTTTTCACACCAGCCCAAGCATGGCCCCAGCCCCAGCTTAGACCAAGACCATGAGGCCATGGTCCATTTAGTGCCAAGTACCTGAAGAATAAGAGGTGAAGGGTAAGGCTGAGAAGAGCAGAATAGAGATGTGGAACAGAAGGGCCAAGGCTCAGGGGCAGGGAACTTGCCTGGCACGTGTGAGGCACTGGGTTCAATTCTCAGCACACATATAAGTAAATAAAGGTCCATCAACAACTAATAAAAATACAGACTTATGTTAGCCCTTAAATGACTAAGAATTTATTAGCAAATTATCTATCTCAATACTTTGGAAAAGGTAAATTTTATAAAAATACATGTAGAGAAAAAAAATCCTAAGGAAAGGAGCAAACTTAGAAGATATTGAAAATGAACATACCATAGAAAGATTTTATGATGTCAACATTGGCACTTTTAAAGAACAAGTGAAATTGACAGATTCTGATAGATCTTACAACTAAGCCTTATGTCAGTTATGTACTAGATAGCTGCATGACAATATGTTACAATATGTTAATAAATTGTGTACACATTTTACATCTTCTAAGTTTGCTCTTTTCCTTAGGATTTTCTTTTCTCTACATGTATTTTTTATAAAATTTACTTTCTACAAACTATTGAGAAAGATAATTTGCTAATGATGGAAATAAACTCTGGAAAATTTATCCTAAGATGATTCCGCATTTTCCAAACCTCTGAGTGTGATGACAGGTACCCAAATGATACAGACAACTACAGGCTGGGGCTGTTTGCTGTAGCCATTGTGGTACATAAAGTCTATCACCAACTAGACACCATGATGCTACTGGTGATTGGTGTCACGAAGATGCAGCAATCAGTTTAGACCACCTAATGAAATTAACTAATTAAATGAATGACTTGCAGACCTAAAGGAAAAGCTTTATCCCTGTCTACTTAGGAAGGACTTATTAATCAGAGATTTCAGAGAAGGAAGAAGAAAAATGGCATCTCTCCAAAGAAAGATGCTGGGATAATAGGAAGCCTGTGTGATGAGTATTGTTCCCTTTACTCACACCACACGCCAACTCATGCTCACCTACTAAATACTACAAATAAAAATCATGAGTAAATCATATTGAAATAAAAAGGAAAACAGAAAGCATTCAAAAATTGACATAAGAAATGGAGAGAGAGGAGGATCCCAGATGGTGGACTAGAGGAGATCCCCTTTCTGCTGCTCTGTGCATGACTCTGAGAAAGCTATCAGGCACCTTCTCTTGTGGTCTTGCCTTGATGAAACACAACATCTTAGAGCATTTGACAGGACCCCATACAGCAGATTTTCACAGAATCCACCAGAGCTGTGAACACCGAGCAGATCTCAGAGCCTCTGTGTTCCAGTGAGACTCCAGACCCAGGTCCCAATGCCTGCAGTTAGAGCACAGGCACGACTCTCAAGTTGCAGAGCAGAGACACAGACAAGCACCTCTGCAGGGCAACAGAACTGCAGACCATGCTCCACTCCCACGCAGGTCACCAGACCACTTTCTAGCCAAGCATGAGGATATCCCAGCTCCCCCAAAGTCTGTTTCCTGACATGGGAAGCAGACCGACTCATCTGATAAATGGATGCCTATGTTTATTGAGGCACTTCCCAGTTGAAATGATATGGAATAGCCTAGGAATTCTGGGACAGATGGATAAAGAAAATATGGCATATATGTAGGCATACATCCATAAAAATCAAATCCTGCCACCTGCAAAAATTGGGTGAAATTGGAGGGCAGTGTGGTAAAATGAAATAAAACCAGACATAGAAATACAAACACTGCATGCTGTCCCTCATGTGGGGAAGCTACACCTGAATTTAGGTTGGTGATTTTTAAAGGTTAAAGAGTGGAGGTGGGAAATGAGAACAGGATTTCATCAGTGGATGTGGCATATGTGTTAAAATACCATGCAGAGACACTTTATTATGTATATTTAGTACATCTTCATCAAAGCTATTTTTAAAATGTTACTGTAATCAGTACTGAGTCACACTTACAAAATGATTAAATGGAACAATATTGCCAGGCGTTGTTGTGGATGCCTATAGTACCTGCAACTCAGGAGACTAAGACAGGAGAATTGACACTTTGAGGTCACCCTTGGGAACCTAGCAAGATCTTGTCTCAAAACAAAAAAAAATAATGAACTGGGGATAAATCTCAGTGGTAGAGTGCTCCTAGATTCAAATTCATTACTGCAAAAATAAATAAGTAAATAGAATAGAATTTAGAAATAGATCCTTATATTTATAGTCGATTATTTTTCAAGGAGAATGCCAAGACATTATAGGAAAAATGTTTTCAAGTCATCTGGAATAACTATCCATCCACATAAAACATGGAACATGATCTCAAACACTATCTCACACTTTACACAATTTTAAATGGAGTAAAGGTGTAAATATGAGAATTTAAACTACAAGATTCTTAGCAGAAAACATGTAAAAATCTCATGACCCTGTATTGAACAATAGATTCTTAGAAAAGACAATTTTTCTTTGTTTCTTTTTGGTATCAGGGATTGAACCCAGGGGAGTTTAACCACTGAGCAACACTCACAGCCCTTTTAAAATTTTACTTAGAGACCAATTGCTAAGTCTGGCTGTGAACATGTAATCCTCCTGCCTCAGCCTCCCAAACTGCAGGGATTAGAGGCAGGTGCGAAAAGATACTGCTTATAATGACATATATTTGGAAAGTATCTACAGGATTTTAGATATGAGGTTTATGATGTGGCATAATAAATTTTGTGAAGGGTAAAGAAAAATATATTTATAATTTAGTCACTATGTTTTTTTTAAAACTATAGACTTCATCTAGTCTTCCATATATACTATTTGAAATTTCACTGTTCCCAATGGGGACTTCTATCTGAAAATCTCCAACCACATTTACCTTGTATAGGTCAAACCTGGACATCCATTTTTTCTTAAATTTAGACTTAAATAAAATTGAAATTTCTCAAGAGTAAGATTATTCCCCTGGAGCCAAATGATCCCTAGCATTGTGTGGAATCATATTAGCTGAAGGGCTGTCAAACAAATAATATTAACTAATTAACTTCTGACCCCAAACTAACATCTATATACTTGTGGCTTCTTTATGTAGTCATAAATGTATTGTTGAGTCACAAAAAAAGAGAAATATTATAATTTTGTGGGCATATTTTTAGCAAGTTATGAATTATCATGAAAATGGTTCACATTTTCACTGAACCCACAGAAGTATCAACACAGTCAAGATTAAGCCTATTACATTCAGAAATGTCTTTGTTCCTTTAATAATCATTTGTTGGTACAGAAAATTGAACTCAGGGGTGTTTTACCCCTGAGCTACATCTCCAGTGCCTTTGTTCATTTTTAAATTATGTTTTATTAGTGAATTTCAGTTACACATAACATTAAGGTTTATTTTGACATGAAATCATACCACTTGTAAACAGGGATTATTCTAATTGAGTGGCATAATTAAAATAAATACAAAATATTAAATAGCCATCATCACATCCAAAGTAACCAAAATTTTCTCAACTGTTTTTATGAGTTTTATGCTTCCAGCTATTACACAAAGGCCTTTGATTCTTTTAAAAATTTTTATTTTTGTAAATGTTGTGAGGTACAACGTATCCAAATACTTCTTTTCTTCTTATGGATATCTAGTTATCCCATGGCCATTTTTGCTTTGCTTTTACTCTTGAAAAATATAAGCCGTGTGTGTGTGTGTGTGTGTGTGTGTGTGTGTGTGATTCCTCTGAACACCAGTTACAAATTGCTGCCCATGCAATTCAGGCAAATCACCACACCCAACCTGCACAGTCAACTGAACTTAAGGTGATTTATGTGAATTTCCAGGGACACCAAATAAAAAACAGAGACACTTTACCTTTACACAAGCTTCAGGACTGCTTCTCTGCTCTTGGCCTCAGGTTCCCCAAAAGGGAGGGCAAGAGAAAGTAATGAGAGGCTGGTGAGAAAGTGACCACATTCAGAAGAGAACTTTTATTGGAGGATTCTTGTTCTTAGAAAGTTCTATTCAAAAAAGACCAGAGGGGGCAGGGTTACAAGGGATACATGAGGGTAAGATTAAGAGCAACCCTCATGGGTAATGCCTACATCTGAAGACCCACCTCTCTATCTGAGCTGGGAAAATGCCCAAGGAAAATGCCCACCTCTCTATCTGAGCTGGTCAGAGCCTCCTGCTTCAGGATTGGAAGGCATGGGTCATTCAGAGGGGCTTCCCACATATCCATCCTTCAGTCTTTGAAAAAGCAGGTGATGGGTCATTATTTGAGTCCCTGAATTCTTCTTCTGGGGCACAACATCCTACAATTACAACACAAGAGACAATTAGTAGCAATGAGAACAATACAAGGATATTCCATGCAGAGTGTTTAAAAATATTTCCAGGGTTAAAGCTGTTGAATTCTTTAAGTATTTGATCAGCTAATGAAGTAGGATCTGAAAAATCAATCTTACTTTTCTGTATATCTTGAATCTGATGATGCAGCTCCAAAAGATCCAAGCTATTATCATTATTCTGACAAATATCCAACAAATGGTTTTGAACCTTCTCCCAATACCATTAAGAGCATTGCATTTGGCAGCAGTAACACACACATACTTAGAGGTAGCATGACATCTAAGTCTTTCCTTGAATTTCAAAGCAGAAAGTTTATTACCTATATTCATGACAGCAGCCTCTAAGGCATTTAGCTTGGTCTCAATCCTTTCATCAACATTTATTTGATTGTGAAGAGCCTTGGAAGTATTCTGAGCAAAATTATTAAGAAATTTTGCATGTTGAATATGTGAGATATGGAAACCAAAGCTGTGACCATGGGATCAATAAAATAAACCAAGGGAAGAACTCCTACTATTATGAGCCCAAGAGCACTCTTAGATCTCGCTAGCTGGGCGTGTATTTGTAGTAAGACTTGAAAACCAGCATCAGCCTACCATAGCTCTGAAATATTTCCTGGTAATAAGACAAAAGAGGGCTAATGAATATCATCGTTCCTTTTTCTCTATTATTTCTGGTGATACAATTAGTTAAATTACATTTACTACCTGTTACAAGATATCTATCATCTTCCATTATTAACTTTTACATTTCCAGTAATTAAAGCATAAGGAGATTGAATACAGGCCTATAAGCCATAGCAAGAATCTTCCTTCTAGAACTTGCTTACAAAGTCTGGTAAAGGTTTCTCAGTAAAATGTAAGAATTCTGAGGCAGCAATTAAGCGCCAAGCATCTTCTGAATGCCACATTCGCTGAAGGTCATGATGTCAATAAGTATGGAGACTCCTTGCAAAACCAGAATGGAACCACCATTTTACCCAGCTATCCCTCTCCTCAGACTATACCCAAATGACTTCAAAACAGCATACCACAGGGACAGGGCCACATTAAGATTTATAGCAGCACAATTCACAATTGCTAAACCATAGAACCAACCTAGGTGTCCTTCAACAGATGAATGGATACATAAAATGTGATTTATATTATATATATATATATATATATATATATATATATATATATATTCCCCCCACCAATCGAATATTACTTAGATTTAAAGATAAATGAAACTATGGCATTTGGTGGTAAATGGATGGAGTTGAAGAATATCATGTTAAATGAAATAACCCCCCCAAACACGTACACATCAACACACACACACATAAATGCAAAGGCCAAATGTTCTCTCTGATAAGTGTATGCTAATTCACAATGGGGACTAGGGAAGAATAGTTACTTTAGATTAAGTAGAGAGAAGTGCAGCAAGGGGAGGGGACATGGGGATAGGAAGGATAGTAGAATGAAACAGACATTATATATAATATATAATATATAATATATATGGATGCCAAACCACTCAACAAGGGAGGAAGAGAGAATAGAAATTCAGTGGATTGACAAAGTTGGAATGAAGGGAAGAAAAGGGAAACAGGAATACAAATGACAGGAGGATAAATCATAAACAACTTTTCTGTGTTCATATATAACTACACCACCAGTGAAGGTCCACACTATGTACACCTCAAGAATGGAATGCTAACTAAAATGAGTTTTACTCCATGTATAATATGTCAAAATTCGCTCTACTGTCATGTATACCTAAAAAGAGTGAGAAATTTTGAAAACAATAAGGGGAAATTTGTATACAGAGAAGATTTGTGAGTTAAAAACTCTTCAATAAATGGTAATGTCATTAAGGTTAAATAAAATTACAAAAGACTACCTAGAGCCCAAACAAAATAATAAACAATGGTAAATAGTTGCCCAAGTCAGTCTGTGCAACTATCTATTATCACAAAATTTTTGGTTTACAACTCTTTTCTATTTGTTTTACAAAGCAGCACAAGAGAAATACTTACAAGTTGAGCAGAGAGGGAATACTACATAGCAGTGTTATGAATACTATTAATAGTGCTATGTGCTCTCAAAGAAAGCATTCTCAATTTCTTCCCCCATGCAATAAAAATCATGTAGTAGAAAGATACGCTAGTTACTGATTAGATAACACATGCTTGTGTTTATGACATTAAGTATGTGGGCAGCTGCTCAACTTGGCAGGTCAGATCCAATAGATAAGGAAGACACTCTCTTCACACAAGACAGTGTTTCTTTGAATAATACTATGAAAGCAAGAGTAAAAGCAAAACTAACAGACACAGGCAAATGTATTGCCAGACTAGGAAAACCCCAACACTGAACCTATGTACTAGGGAGTCTGAAACAGCTTTTCAGGGTCCTGACTGGGAAGTCCTGGGCAGAGCATCCTCTCCACAGGTGACAATCTGAAGTCTTGTAACTTGTATTTAAAGTGGGGCTGAATAAATACAAGTTAAACTAAAAAAGCTTCATTCTAACAGCTTGCATGACCTAGTGATCCCATGAAGAACACTACATCCTCCCCAAAACAAGTCAGAACCCAGAGGAGGGAGTGATAGCCTTGAGATGACTAAATCAATTGAAGTTCTGATGAGTGAACCACTGAGCCTAATGCATTGAGAAATCAGCATTCTTTAGCTGTTTCAACAGGGATATGCAGACATCATGCAGGCACATGGAAAGGGAAGATCTTTATTGTTTTTAGATCTGTATTGTTTTTAGATCTCTAGTACTGAATCTTCCCTCTGGACCTTATAAAGAGGTAAAATTATCATATGTAAAATGAAGCCATTTTCTGTGTGAAATAACATGGAGTCGAGAAAAGCATGAAGCCTAGAGATTTACCCTTTGGAATAAAAAATAGTGTGAATATTATTCTCCTAGAATTTATCATTATATTTCACTATTTATTTTCCCAAATAAAGTTAAATGCAATATTTGTAGGTGGTGCTTTGTTGACCCAAAGGGCTCACATATGAAGAGAATATTGTGTTTTTACTTTTTGAACAGGACTTGTAGATTAGAGTCTAGAGGTTTATTTCAATCAAAATTGTGTTTCTCTCTCTGTGGTGTCATGGGCTCCTGGAGCTGTAAGATCTGAAGAGGGATAGAGTTAGTTTATAGTATCTTATAATTACTGGATTGCAGAGGGGTCTCAAAGACCATGACACATGCTATCTATCATATAATCCAATAAATATAACAAATATTATATTGTAAGTCATTAAGTAGAACAAAAAGGTCTATAAAATCAAAATATATAATGAAATAAAAATGTGGGGACATAAATGCTCCTATAGTATGTCTTTTTACAGTCATCATTTTACATGTTTCTGGTTACACTTTTCTACTGGGTATACAAGACTAAAGAGGTGGTCCTATATTGGGATGTTTTTTCTACACTCTTCAGTGATTAATTTCATGGATTCATGAGGAACTGCATGGTTTCTTCAGTTCAAGTGTCAGGATGGGCCTGTGGACCACGTGGTTTCCACAGGAACCATTGAAACTATTTCCCCTTCAGCAACCCTCCTTTTTTACCTGAATATGCACATTGGCTCCTACTCTCTTGGGTCTTTCTCCTCTCCCTGATTGGGAGCTTGTATAACTCTCCAAAGTTGTAGATCCCTTAGGGAGTACTGCAACTCTGTAAGGTGAAATGTTAAAGTTGTAATTCAAACTAGGGATATCTGGGCATTATTTTAGTATCCCTAGGAACTTCCTATAACTATCTTAATTTTTCCATAATTACAAATAAGAGTATATAATTTACACAAAAAATATGCCCCAAATAAAACTTGATTAAACATATGAAATAATTAGTGGAGACATTATAGCATTATTTACCCAATAGAATGTTTTACTATTGCATCGATCCATTAGCAAAGTGAATAGTGGGAGATGTGTGACCTAATAACATCATTAAATGCATGACAAGTTTAACATTAAGAAATTCACACTTTATTTAGAAACAAATTGCATCTGTAAGGCAAATATAAGTAAAAATGCTCTGTAAAACGCGCATGGTGGTCCATGCCTGTGACCCTAGGGACATGAGAAGCTTTGCAAGTTAAAAGCCAGGCTCCATAACTTAGTGAGGCCTTATACAACTTAGCAAACCCTATCTCTAAAAAAATGAAAAAAAAATCTGGGGATGTGGTTTACTGATTAAGTGCCCCTAAGTTTATGTACAAACATAAAAACTAAAAAATTAAAATTTCATATAAATCATAAGAGACTTCTGAAATAATCAACTCTGAGAATTGTTATTTCTCCAGTTGTGAAAAATGAGACTCTTTAGTAATTGTTGATTTATACTAAAATTATATCCTTTTAGGGATGCACTATTCTATATTTGTATTTCCTTATTTCTACAATATCAGTTAAAGATGTTAAGAAAATTTTCAGCAAATGTCAAAAAGCAATTACCCATTTTCCACATTTAAATGATTTTTTCCCTCCTAGGTCTCAAATACTTCAAGGGATGGGCTATAGATAAGAAACTTATTAAGTATTTTATTTTGGTCAAGGTGTTTTTGTAAATATTTTGCTGTTATCTAAGGTACACACTTTGGACAAATGCTATTCCACACTTGCTACAGACATGAGGTCAGAAATTGAAAAACGTCTGAAATTTGAATACAGTCTTGGACACATTCTTTGAGTTTCTATATGCTATAAATTCTCCAGTGTTTTTAAAATGTTTGATCAATGGCCAAAAGCTTTGCAAAATTTTTTCCACATGTCCTCTCACTCGTATGAATTCTGAGGTGTTGAGTAGGGTGTGAACAACTGTTGAAGACTATGTCACCTATTTTACACTTGTATAATTTCTGTGCTATCATCTCTCTGGTATGAAATACTGTTGAACTACTGTGAAAAAAGGGTTGATTCATCCTTAAAGAAACTGATGCAACATTTTCACTTGTAAAACTTCTCTGCAATAAAAAATCTATAATGTTTAGTAAGATGTGACCTTCAATTTTAAAAGCTTTGCCATTGTACACATTTATAGAACTTCTCTCTAGTATGGGTTCTCTGGTGTCGAGTAAGTAATGATTGTTGATTAAAATCTTTGCCACATTCTCTACATTTGTAGGGCTTCTCTCCAGTGTGGATCCTCTGGTGCAGAGTAAGTAATATTTTTTGATTAAACGTTTTGCCACATTCTATACATTTGTAGAGCTTCTCTCCAGTGTGGATTCGCTGGTGCTGAGTAAGTGATGATTTTTGACTGAAACTCTTGCCACACACTTTACATTTGTAGGGCTTCTCTCCAGTGTGGATTCGCTGGTGCTGAGTAAGTGATGATTTTTGACTGAAACTCTTGCCACACACTTTACATTTGTAGGGCTTCTCTCCAGTATGAATCCTGTTGTGGCGATTAAGCTCTGAGTTTGTATTAAAACTTTTGTTACACACTTTACATTTGTAGGGCTTCTCTCCAGTGTGGATTCGCTGGTGCTGAGAAAGTGATGATTTTTGACTGAAACTCTTGCCACACACTTTACATTTGTAGGGCTTCTCTCCAGTATGAATCCTGTTGTGGCGACTGAGCTCTGAGTTTGTAATAAAACTTTTGTCACACACTTTACATTTGTAGGGCTTCTCTCCAGTATGAATACTTTTGTGCCAATTATGCTGTGAGATGCTATTAAAAGCTTTGCCACATTCTTTACATTTGTAGGGCTTCTCTCCAGTGTGGATTCGCTGGTGCTGAGTAAGTGATGATTTTTTATTAAAACTCTTGCCACACACTTTACATTTGTAGGGCTTCTCTCCAGTATGAATTCTGTTGTGGCAATCAAGATGTGAGTTTCTATTAAAACTTTTGCCACACACTTTACATTTGTAGGGCTTCTCTCCAGTGTGGATTCGCTGGTGCTGAGTAAGTGATGATTTTTGACTGAAACTCTTGCCACAGACTTTACATTTGTAGGGCTTCTCTCCTGTATGAATCCTGTTGTGGCGATTGAGCTCTGAGTTTGTATTAAAACTTTTGTCACACACTTTACATTTGTAGGGCTTCTCTCCAGTATGAATTCTCTGGTGATTTTTAGGGCTTTGTTTTTGAGTAAAAGCTTCACAAAATTGTTTACATATGTGGAGCATCTCTCCAGGGTGTGTCCACTGGTGACAAATAAGATTGGAGCTTTTATTAGAAGTTTTGTCACATTCTTTGCATTTGCATTGCACATCTCCTGTATGAACACTGTGATGTTGAGTAAAGTTCTTGAGTGCATTGCATTCTTCATATTGGTAGGTCTTCTCTGCAGAATAAATTTTTTGGTATTGAGTAAGAGTTGAAATTTTTTTAAGTCTTTGCCACACTTTTTACATTTACAGGTCTTTAGTTCAGTATAAATCCTCTGATGCTCAACAAGTTGTAACCTTTCACTAAAAGTTTTTTTTGCATTCTTTAAATTTATAGGGTTTATCACTGTCATAGTATCTACTGTGTTTAGAAGATGTTGAGCAAGCCGATGCTTTGATATATTTTTTTAAACATATAGGACTCTCTTTCTCTATAAATTATCTTGTATTGAGAAAGCTCTGCACTGTGATAAAGAACCCTTTCATATACCTTACACTTGCAAGTTTTGTCTCGATGGAAGCAAACTTTCCCACATTTTTCATCTTGGTATATTTCCTTTAAAAAATGCCTAGAGGTTTCTCTATATTCATAATTTTTATCACCAATGTAAATATACTGGTAATTACTCAGGGTAGAGATGTGGCTAATGGTGTTACTTATAGCATTATCTGTATAGTGCACTTTCCAGAAATATGAATCAGAATTATCATTGAGCAATAGTGGGGAATTAGAAACCTTTCTACAATTCTTAATATTGTCTATTTGGGCACAAGGAGAAATTACTGTATTGTTGCAGAAAAAATGGACATTTTGTAAAGAAATTCTCAAATTATCACTTTTAAAAATATCTTCTCTGTGCAAATGTTTGAATGGAAGTTTACCTCGGTGCTAAATTTATAATTGGCCAAGTTAAAAACTGATGCATGGACCAGATTTCAAATTTTCCACATTTCTTTTCACTTCAAAAATGGCTGTGGATATATTCTTACAGACACACAGCTCCTCAGAAGTAAGTGAAATAAATTGAATTTTTTTCAGATATTAATAGTTTCTGGTGTCCTTTGACCATGAAATTTTTATCATAAATAGGGACTACTAATTGGTTTTGACCACTATAATATGATTTTTGAACTTTACTCTCACCTATATTTTCCCATTGTTTTCTTAGTTGTAAATGGTTAATGTCACACTTTTCATATCTTCCCTCTCTCTCTTGTATTCCCTGCTCTGGTAAAATTTCTTCAGGGTGATGAGAAATCATGGCTGAAATAAAAATAATAATCATGTTTACTTACTGTACTGGGCTGAGTATATTTTGCAAACATAAGAAATTACAGCAATAAGGGAACAGCAGCAGGGGAGTAGGTTATTAAATCTAAGCCCATTGTTAATACAGAAACATATAAATCAAATAAAAATGAACACAGAAAATTACATTGAGAACTTTCCAAATCATCTTAGTGCTCACAGTATGCAAGATGAGTACATTCCTCTGTAGAGTAATATAGTAGAGGAAAATACATTGTGATACACAAAGCCTTTCCTGCTTCACAATATATTTTAAAAATCTACAAACTTTCTTTTGTTTCATTAAAAAAGAAAAATATGAAACATGCAAATATTTGGGGACTGTTCAAAAAGGGGTTCCTGCTTACCAACAGAAAAAATCATGGCTAAATTTACTGTAAGAAAATAAGTTATGAAGTACTCAAAGGGAATAGTAAATTATCATTTAAAAGAAGTTTACTGAATTAAACCAACACACAAAAAAATGGAATTAAATTTAGTCAAGAATTGTTAATAGTAATAAGCAGAAAATGTGTTTTTAAAGTCTTTCTTTAGAAAATCTCTGAAAGAGTCATGGGGTGTTTGTACATAGCAACATGGGAGCTTGAGCCAGAAGGATCAAAATTTCAAGGCCAGCCAAGGTAAAAAAATGCAAAGTGGTAGTTCTCTTTCCAGTACTAATAAATGCATCTCAGAATATAAGAAAAATAAAACATCCGAAACAGCTCAAAGTTGTAAAGACTCAAAGCATGTTTTAATCCAAGTTTTAAAACTTACAGAGAATATTCAAAGCATCCAAGAGAAAAAGTTGGGTCACCTAGAAATGTGTAACTACATAATTGTGAAATCCTTAGTCAAAATTTCACAACACAGAATGGAATTCGGGGCTATTTTCAAGGGATGGAAGGATAAAATTATCAACCAGAACATTATATTCACAGCTACTATCTTTCAAAAGAAAAGGAAAATAAATACTTTAAAGATATAAATGCACACACTATTTATCAACACTAGATCTGTTCTCCAAAAAGTATGAAAGGTAATCCTTCATACTGAAATGTAAGTGTGCACAGCAACACAAGTCATAAAATTCTAAACATTTCTTGGCTCAAACAATTGATTTTATTGTAATAATTGGACACAAAACATGTAATTTTGAAATAGAATTTGAAAGACAAAAGCATAAAAGCAAAACTGTTAATAGACATATATACCTGTAACAATAATATAGTTTTGAAAAGCCACAAATATATTGAATTTTTTAAAAAGTGAAGTCAAGTTGATACTCATACAAAGTATGAGTAGGAGATTCTTCATTTTTAGATATTTTTATTGGCAAATTCAAGATTACAAAATTCTGATGAAACAAACTTTGCCTATCTGAATTATCTATAAAAATTACAACTGTAGATAGTCCACAGTATACTCTAAATCTAAGGACACACACATACTGAAAGCAAAGGGATATAAGCATGACACACAAAAAAGTGACTGAAAAAACCTGTGCAGTCTAAATTATAGTACACAAAACATAGTTTAAAACAGTTATAGGACATAGAAATCGTTTTAAATTTTAAAAAGACTTTGAAAAGAGGCAAAATAGAGAAAAGGAACATTTCCCCAGATTCTGAATTAAGAGTAAATACATTCGCAATGTATATCATACTTCCCAAACACACAAAGAAAACATTGAGAGTGTTGAATTTAAAAAAAGAATCACTGTCATCCTAGGAGACATCAATCCCCACTTACTGAAAAGGGAAATACAGTGAAGCAAAATGGTAATTGCAAAGTATAAGACTTTGAAAATATTTTGAAACTATTGTAGACTTATAGAATCCCTGTTCTTAATCACAAGTGGGATATTATGCTGGATAGACCAATTTTATGTATTAAAACAAAGGTTAATAAATATTTAAGTGACAGTTATTTTGTAACCAACATGGAATAAAAATTTGAAGTCAAAAGTGATAGGAATGTTCAAAAATCCCTAAATGTGTGTCAGTTGATTCAACACTCTTGGGCATGCTGTTGTTCAAGAATTGAAAGATAAATTTAAAAGATGTTTATACTACTTAAAGTTAACTAGAGTCTCCAGGTAATATGCATCAGGCTCCCATTGTTAAAAAATATTTTTTTGCAGAGAAATCTATTCTTAAAATTGTATTAATATCCCCCAAAATACAAATAAGACTATTTCCCTGCTTCAAAAAATAGTAAAAATACAGCATTCAATTGTAAATGCAGACATGGAGTTAGGTAGACTGACTTTTTAGTGAGGGTGCCAATAATCTTCACATCAATAGCAAATTAATAAAATTGCACACCAGTGTTTTTGCATTGTTATTCAATAGAGCCATAATGGGGGATTCAAACCAAATATCCCTTGAAAAGAACAATGAGCCAATTTGGAATATAGAAACTATAGAACTTTGAAGTCAAAGAATTTATTCTAATTATATATTTTACAAAATGTATATACACTAGGTTAACTGTAATATGTCACAGAAAGAATACTTCAGAATTCTACAAATATGACATCAGCTTTCTGAACAAAAGAGAATGGTTTGGTGATGGGGAGACAGAAATGAGCCTTTGCTTTCTAGGCATAGTTTTGTTTTGTGGTTTTTTGTTTTTTATTGTTGTTGTTGTTGTCGTTGTTTTGAGATCTAACCTTTTTAGAGATATATTGCATAACAATTTGAATAAATGTTACTGAACTGTATATTTAATTTTTTGGAGACAGTAAGTTTTATTTTGTAGTTTTGATTATAATAAAAATTACAAACAATACATAAAAGAGATTTGCAACATTTCTCAAAGCTTCATTTAAAATAATGTGGTCTTTATCGTATAAATAAGAACAAACTCATCAATATACAAATGATGGGCAAGCATGTAATCTCAGCACCTAGGAAGTCTGAGACAGGAGAATTGCAAATTCAAGACATCCTCAATAACTTAGTGAGAACTCTCATGATCTATGAATGAAAAGGAGCTTGGGGTGTAGTTAGTTCAGCATTAGAGAATCACTGCCATCAATCCACATTACATGTACATATAGAAAATTTCAATTTCTACGTACATGGGCAGAATGAAAAGCCAATCAAGATAAAATATAAAAGTCATAGACAAAAGAGGCTTAATATTTATACAAGCAAAAGCACATATAACATTATTGGCAATACAAACAAGAGTCATGCATATCTTAATTTGTGAAGCAATTAACTGATATGAGGAAACCCAGTCTGCAACACAGAACCTATTGTACACAATGAAAAAATTAGGAGAAATTAACCAACCAAATTGTAAATATCCACAGATGTATTATTTTACAAATCCTCTTATTCAACTACAACTTACACCATCTCTCAAAAGAGCAGTCTTTGTCCATCTTGACTTTCATTCTATGGCAGATAATTTTATAAAAACTCCATTACACATATCAGAAAGAACTCTGATAAGGAAATTTTAGTGAAAAAAAATGTACAAATAAGTTTAGAGAAACTGACTTCTGATATTAATATATTACAATGGGTTGACATAGAGATCTCCAGAAATGTACAAAAATTTCCTGCAAATAATGGAAGAGGGGCTGGAGTTGTAGACTAGTGGTAGAGGGCTTGCCTACCTTGTATGAGGCCCTGGGTTCAATCCTCAACACCACATAAGAATAAATGGGAAATTCATTAACAACTAAAAAATATCTTTAAAAATTATGGAAGAGCTGTCAGATAATATCGACACTCACAAGGCAAGGGGAGTGTTTTGTTGTTTATTTGCATGTGAAGGACCCCAAGGCCCCAGGCCCAACATTAGGAAAACTAACCCCTGTGCCCTGAAGCTGCAAGATGTTCCCTCACCCAACCCCCATGTCAAAACCCCTCCAGCAGCATGTAGCACCTCAGGTGTTGCACAATGTTACCACAAGATGTTCCATGTAGATAACCCTAACGGGCCCCCTATCACAAGATGTTCCTTTTAGACAGTCCTACTGGTTAAACTTGAGAACTAGGTTTAAAAACAGGAACTGAAAGGACAGAATGCAATTTTATGGTTTTTCTGAGAACAAAAAGTTGAAAAACAAGTTTACCCCCCTAGGTGACTCAACTGCTGAATTCAGAGGGACCAATAGGAAGGCTGTTGCTGTGCTAAGCTAAGACCTAACCCACCTGTTCCATATAAAAGATCTATACCCCAAAGCCCGGTGTGCCAGCTCATCGAAGCTCCGGCTGAGGTTTTGCTGTGCACCCGCAGGCGCCTGTGTGAGAATAAACGCCTCCTGCTTTTTGCAGCCAGTGTCTCGTGTGGTTCATTCCGGGTTTGGGATCTGTGGATATTTCACATGTATGGAGACATTTCTGGAGGAAAAGCCGGAGACTAGATTATTTGAAAGCGCAAAACACAGGACAGGTTCTTCTACGATAACAAGAGAAAGAAATTAAAGCTTCTCAAAAATCTTTTCTGCTGGATAACTTCTCAATCAACCTTTGTGAATTTAGGCTTCCTCCTCTACCTCAACTATTTCCTCTGCTATATGTGGGCCACAGGATTTGACATCACTGCATTCCTCTAAGTCAACCATATGTCAAGTGAATGATATATATCATGCCAACAAAGGAAAACATTAAGGATGAAAAGAAACTTAATGTTTTCTTGTCAGCACCAAGAACTACCCCATCTATTTTATTGAAAACATGAATCTGAATCCCATTCTTATGGTGAAGTTCCCAAAAGATATACTTCAATGGAAGAAAATTAAATAATGATAATTAGGAATTTTGAAGGAAAGTTATGCTCACCCACAAAGACCAGGTTGTTGTAGGTCTCTAACATCACTTCTCTATATAAATTCTGCTGAGCAGGATCCAGGCATTCCCATTCCTCCTCAGAGAAATCAATGGCCACATCCCTGAATGTCAATGGCTCCTAAAATAAAAATTGGTAGTTCAATAGCACATGGACAAAACCATTATTCAGTGTTTAGTTTGGATTAAGAGTTAGTAGTACTGATTGTCATGTAGGAGAGTTACTTTAATTATGCAATAAGATACGTATTTTCCTCTGAATTAGATAATGGAACGTAAGTCCTAAAACCATATATATATATATTCCATATCAGACTGAAGTGAAGGATATATACCATAATCCAAGCACTGAATAAAAGCCCAACTTCTAACTTTTCCGCCATCAATGAATGTGAAATTTGGCATACATTCCAGATGCAAATCAGACTTGTCAAAGATACTCTCATAAGATGATTGTGCCCAAGGAAGATAAAAAGAGTGGTTAAAAAAAAAAGCTTTTGAAAACAGTCTGGTAGTATTCTCTCTGCTTTCTATCCATGAGATAGATTGAACTCCCCAATAATATTAGTTTCAATTATCATCCATGACACATTCCCAATGTGTAAAATATTCATAAAATATCAACATTTGGAGACATGTAAAGTGACACTTCCATCTCATGAAAAGACAAATTTGAAATATTTCAAGTTCTATAAGCAGTTCAATAAGTGAATAAATTTGGTAGAATAAAGGCCCAGACAGCAGCACATATGTGTTCAAAAGACTGGGGCAAAGAAATGGTTAATAAAAGAAAAAAGATCTTTTAATATAATTGCAATTGAAATATAATGGTGATGATAAGTTACTTAAAACTCATACAACCAAGGAAATATAACGAAGGAAAATGATGGCTTTGAGAAATACATAATAAAATTATTAGTAATAAAGGAGTCACAGGACTATCATCATCTCTGTGTGCAAAAGGAAGATGAGATCAGTAAGACACACCAGAAATGTCCACATGGGTTTTCCACATGTGGATGGATCCTAATTACTTAAACACAGCTACTTTATTAAAAGAATTACCTTGACATCAGAGCAGAATCACCCCATCTACACAAATAACCAAATAAAAATCTTGAATACCAAAATATTTAAATACTTGACACAATTAGAATTGTATGGTATCAACATTTTATAAAAGAAACAACAAGAAAAATCAGGTTAGTAGATGAATGACTATAGTCATTGTTCACAAGATGCAAAAAATAAAAGTTCTGACATGTTGGAATAAATATATTTTAAAAATTGTGGAGCACCCTCACTGTAACACTGTAGCCTTCTGTGGTTCATTCCTAAGCTGTGAGTGAGGTAATTCTGGGCAGCTAAGAAAATAATTCTGTAAAGTCCACACACCTCAGATCCCTTTTTCAAAGAAAGGAAATGCTTAGTCTTCCAGAGTCACAATTCTTACCAGTTAACAAACATATAGCTGGAGTCACTTTAAGGTCCTCACCTACAATGTCCTTTAAAAATTACTTTTCTAAAATAAAATGTGTGAATTTGCAGAAAATCAACCAAATTTCTCTTCTTTGGGAGGCTGGGGTTGTGGCACAGTGGCAGAGCACTTGCCTATCATGTGTGAGGCACCAGGTCTAATCCTCAGCACCACATATAAATAAAGAACAAAGGTACATCAAAAACTAAAAAATATTTTTAAAAAAGAACATATTTTTGACACTGGTTGGCACAAATGTCACTAGTTCATGTCTCAAACTTGCAGTCTTTCAGCTAATTCTGATGCCATTTATAAGTTCCAGAATGTCATCTACACTGCAGATCAACTTCCTGTAAATTGGGGGACCCTACAACTACCAAACATATGAAGGAGCATTCAATATTAAGATATTAGTTATCTACAACTTTAATAAATCAATTAAACACAACCATGATAAAATCTTATCAACCTCTTGCACAAATATAAAAAAAAAGGCTTCTAAAGACTATATGGATAAGGCAGGCATACAGAATGGACAACTATTAGAATAAGTTTACAGGACTGAAATATCTGACACTGAGATTTACTATGAACTTAAAGTAACCCAAAAGGTGAGATATGTGGCAAGGAGTATACATACAGATTAGTGGAATAGAACTGAAAACCTAGAAATAAACTCAAACAGAAGAGATGTCAGTACTTCACTGGAGATGCTATAAACTTTTTAATGAATTATGACCACCTTGGCATCTGTATTCAAAGAAATGAATTAGACTCAGAACTTACAACTTTTAAAAAATGAAATCATTCATCTAAAAGAAAACATTAAATTTGTAGCTTGTGTCAGACAACATAGCAGAAATTCTATATGGCTTTGTCCTTGACATGAATACTCAAAGCCAGAAACAGGATCTATAAATGAGAAAGATAATAAACTTTTATCCTGTTGAAAACTATTCTGTATTTTGAAGAATGCTATTAACATAATGAGAAGAAAGTGGATGAAATATTTGCCAAATACATATATGATAAAGGTCTAGAATAAAAAAAATACAATGATCTCTTTAAACTCAGCAAAAGGTGCTGGAATTGTGGATCAGTGGTAGAGCACTTTTCTAATATATATGAGGCACTGGGTTTGATCTTCAGCACCACATATATATTAATAACAAATAAAAGTCCATTGATAACTAAATAATATTTTTTTAAAAACTGAGCAAGAAAAAAACCAGTTTAAAAAAGGCAATATCACATATAATGGTATTAGAAACACATAAGGAGCAATAGTAAGAAAAATATAGCTAGAAACTATAATAAATATATGCAGATCCATGGAGATAAGATTTGTGTATGTATCTCCATCTGTTTTTCTATAGATATCTGCATATGTACATACTTTGATTTATATTTATAGATATATAAAACACAGAATTACATAATTTAAGCATATATCTTAAAAAACATTTATTATAATTCATTCATTAATGACTCATTGTATGTAAGTTATGCTTAAATACAGAATAACCTGTAAGGTATTCACTTACAGAGATATTTACACAATAATATTTCATGGAGTTATGGTTGTAGTTAAGTGGTGCAGAATTTGTTCAGCTTGTGCAAGACCTTGGGTTTTATTACCAGCAGCACAAAAACAAATGCAATAGTTTCCACTAAGGCTATGATAACATAGTGACATTTGACAGATATTTCATGAATCTACTCTAAGTCATTTTCTTGGAAACCACAGAATTCAGTGGGTTTCTGTGTCTCCTATAGGTAGTAGAAACTTCAATGTCTGAAAACTTCTACTTGAAATATTTTTATCAATCTCCATTAATTTCCAGTGTCATTAAGTTAAAACAATCAATCATGACTCTAGTGTACCTTAAGCATAATTTTTCTTTAAACTTTTACTTTTTACTTTTCTTATGTTTCTACTTAGTGCCCAGCCTTATTTACTTTGGAGTTCATAAAGTCCCCAAATTATTCCTCCTGTTCAATCACCATGATTCCAAGAACTCTAACTGAAATGTACAAACTTCCTCCTTAGGGAATCTACACTGATAGCCCTGCCCTGGATGAGCCCAAGTATCAGTACGTTCTTAAAAGTCAAAGCCATAAGGAACAAATTGTTATGCCTTTTATCTTTCTAAAGGTTGTTGTCTAGTGAACAAAACAGTATTGAAATTTACACAAAATCTAAACAGTAGAACAAAATAGTATTAAAATGTACACAAATCTAAAAATGAGAAAACAGATTAAAAATGACAATGGATGCAAAAATTAAAATTTCTATAATTCTTTGGGAGAATGTAAATGGGTGTTAGAAGGAACTGACTTTTTATGTATAAAAATATCAGAAACTAAACACTGGTGATCGTTTTACAACATTATAACTACTGTACAAGCTATAGGATTGTAACCTTAAAAATGGTAAATTAGATTTTACTTATATTTTGCCAGAAGAAAAAAAATGTTTTCTAAAGAGGCACAATAAAAAAGTCAAAACCATAGCAAAATAATAATAAGTATATAAAAATAAAAGATTAAAAATGCAAACAAAAATGCAAGTGATATTTGCCCAATAAATAACACTATTTCCATAATTAGAAACATTTATTTGAAT
The DNA here is from genome assembly GCF_021218885.2 of Marmota monax. NCBI lineage: Eukaryota > Metazoa > Chordata > Mammalia > Rodentia > Sciuridae > Marmota > Marmota monax. Next base: position 2,070,680 of record NW_026694242.1, on the reverse strand, counting down.
ATGCTACAGCCTATATATAATCATCAACAGTGGATTGTTTTCTTATGCCTGAATTATATTTGTATCAGAAAAGCATGTCCAGGTAGCCATGAATATTGGCTATCTGTAACTGCAATTAATATTATATTTTGATAGAGCCACATTTTTGTTCCTAACATCCCAATTCACCATAGCCAAATTATGGAAGCAGTTCCCATTTGTGTTATTAGATGAATTGATTAATAAAATGTGATACACACAATATGGAGTTTTTAGTCAGCTATAAAGAAGATTTAAATTGTGACATTTGTCAGTAAATGAACAGAAATTAACAACATCATGCTAAGTGAAATAAATATGACTGATCAAGGGTCAAATGTTTTCTTTCACATGTGACAGCTACCTACAGCAAAACAAAAAGGGAAATGAGAATTGAATATCATAAAGATATAGAGAAGATTAGTGGAGTATAAGGAGACTGGGTGGCAGTGACAGGAAAGGAGAATATCAAATGAATTTTTAAAAACATGGGTATATAAAAATATACCACTGTATATGTAGAAAGCATCAAACATAAATGAATAAATGGAAGATTAGTAAAATAGATGAAGGAGAATATTGGGGGAAAGTAATGAAGGGAAAAATAAGGTAATGAGAATTGAAAGGGATTAAATTAATTTAACAAAAGAGGTGAAAGCTTTGTACAATGAAAACTACAACATGCTAAAGAAAAATTAAAGAACACCTAGAAGATGGAAAGTTCTACCTTGTTCTCAAATAGGTAGAAGTAATATTGTCAAAATGAGCATGCTACCAAAAGCACTGTATCGATTTAATGCAATTCCAATCAAAATCCCAAGACATTCCTCATGAAAATAGAAAAAGAAATAAAAATTAATCCTTGAAAAACAAAGAGACCCAAAAGAGGCAAAGCAATTCTTGGAAGAGGAAGGCAGGTGGCATCACTATACCAGACCTTAAAATATACTTCAAAGGAATAGTAAAAAAAAAACAGCATGGTACTGGCACAAAAATAGACAAGTAGACCAATGGTATAGAATAGAGAACACAGAGAATAACCCACATAAATACAGATATATCATACTAGACAAAGGTACCCAAAACATATTGGAGAAAAAAATAGCCTTTTCAACAAATGGTGCTAGGGAAATTGCAAATCCATATGCAGCAAAATGAATTTAAGACCCTCTCTTTTAGCATGCACAAAACTCAAATCAAAGTGGATCAAGAACCTAGGAATTAAACCAGAGACCCTGCACCTAAGAGAAGAAAATCTTCATCATGTCTGATTAGGCCCTGACATCCTTAATAAGACTATTATAGCATAAGAATAAAAACCAGGAATCAATAAGTGGATGGATCAAAACAGAACAGCTTCTCAGCAAAAGGAACAAGCAGTGAGGTGAAAAGACAGCCTACATCCTGTGAGCAAATTCTTACCACTTACATGTCAGATACAGCCCTCATCTCTAGGGTACAAGAAGAACTCAATCTTGACACCAAAAGAAAAAAAAAAAACCACAACCATATAACCCAATGGATAAATGGACCAAGGAACTCAACAAGCATTTCTCAGAATATGATATACAAATGAGCAATATATATATGAAAAGTTCAACATAGCAATTAGAGAAATGCAAATCAAAGCTAAGATTTCATCTCACTCCAGCCAGAATTGCAGCTCTTATGCATATAAACAATAAGTGTTTAAAATAAAAATATAAACAATAAGCAAGGATGTGGGGGAAAAGGCACATTGATACATTGCTGGTGGGGATGCAAATTGGTGCAGGCAATATGGAAAGAAGTATGGAGAGTCCTTGGAAATCTGGGAATGGAACCACCATTTGATCTAGCTATCCCATTCCTCAGTCTATACACAAAGGGCTTAAAAATAGCATACTACAGGGACACAGCCACATCAATGTTTATAGCAGCACAATTCACAATAGCTAAACTGTGGAGCCAACCTAGATGCCCTTCCATGGATGAATGGATAAAGAATATGTGGTATATATACACAATGGAATATTACTCAGCACTAAAAAAGAATAAAAACATTGCATTTGACAGTAAAGGAATGGAGTTGGAGAATATTATGTTAAGTGAAGTTAGCATTTGTTTTTTTGGGGATTGGCTAAGTATTTTCTCTGATATATGTGGGGTGACTCACAGTGGGGTAGGGAGAGAGAACATGAGAGGATTAGATTAATTCTAGATAGGGAAGATGGTGAAAGGAAAATGGATGGGGAAGGGGATTAGCAAGGATGGTGGAATATGATCAACATCATTATTCAAAAACACATATATGAAAATTTGAATTTGATGCCAACATACCTTATATACAAACAGATATGAAAAATTGTGTTATATAAGAGTTGTAAGGGAGAAAGTAATAAATACATGTATAATGGCATGAATTAGCATGAACATACTTTTTTATACAGAGATATGAAAAATTATGCTCTGTGTGCAATGTGGATTGTAATGCATTCACTGTTGTCATGTATTTGAAAAATAAATATTTTTTTTTTAAAAAAAAGAAAGGTATTGGAACCCATTGGGGACACTATAAGCCTACAGGGTAAAAATTGTAAAACCTTGAAAACACAGAGATGGAAGAGAAGATGCATGAACAACATGAAAAACCAAGAAGAATGTGCCCCAAAGATGCTACATTATTAGAATCCATGGTCAGAACAGCAGGAGAAATAACAGAGAAGGAATGGAGGAGGTACATAATTTTCTGTGAATTAAAGGATGATATAAGAGCAAATACAGGCAGCAGAGGATCATTTTGATAAAGAGCTACATAAGCAAATACAGAAAGCAAAAGATTCCTTCAATAAGGAGATAGAAATTCTGAAAAAACCAACAAACAGATATCCTTGAAATGAAAGAAACAGTAAATCAAATTAAGAACTCAATAGGAATCATCTCCAACAGAATAGATCACTTGGAAGACAGAACCTCCAACATTGAAGGCAAAATATATAATCTTGAAAAAATGAAGTTGACCCCAGGGAAGATGGTAAGAAACCATGAGCAGAAGATTCAAGAATAATGAGATAACACACAAAAAAAATAAAAAATAACAACTATTGGGATAGAGGAAGGCATAGAGATCTAAACTACAAAAATGGACAATCTATTCAATGAAATAATATCAGTAAAATTTCCAAACATGTAGAGTGAATTGGAAAATCAAATACAAGGAGAGTACAGGACAACAAATGAACAAAATCACAACAGGTCCACACCAACGCACATCATAATGAACACACCTAGCATGCAGGAGAAGCACAGTATTTTAAAAGCCACAAGAGAAAGGAATCAGATTATATATGGGAGAAACAAATCAGAATCTCCAATTTCTCAACCAAGACAGTGAAAGCTACAGGATCCTGCAACAACATATACCAAGCTCTAAAAGAAACATATGCCAACCAAGAATCATACCCAGCAAAATTAAATTTTGATTAGCAATTGAATTTTTATATAGATGTTATTTTTCTGACAAAATAACAACCTTCCATGATACACAAAAGTTAAAAGAATTTACAACTAGAAGGCCTGCACTACAGCACATCCTTGGCAAAATATTCCATGAGGAGGAAATGAAAATTAGAAAACGGAAGTATCCCTCTAAATGAAAAACCTATCAAATAGCAAGTTAAATACCAAAAATAAACAAAAAAATAACTGGGAATACAAATCATGTCTCAATAAGAACCCTGAATGTTAATATCCAAAACTCAGCAGTCAAAAGACTGGCAGATTGGACTTAAAAAGAAGACCCAACAATATGCTGCCTCCAAGAGACTCATCTCATAGGAAGACACCCACAGACTGAAGGTGACAGGTTTGAAAAAATATATATCACTTGGGCTGGGGCTGGGGCTGGGGCTGAGCAGCAGAGTGCTCACCTAGCATGTTTGAGGCCCTGGGCTTGATCCTCAGCACCACATAAAAATAAATAGATAAAATAAAGATATTGTGTCCATCTATAAAAAATAAATATTAAAAAACATACCACTCACATGGACTGTGGAAGCATGCAGGGGTTTCCATCCTTATATCAAATAATGTGGATTTCAAGTGAAAGTTAATCAGAAGTGATAAAGGAGGACTTTTCATACTGCTTAAGGGAACCATACACCAACAAGACAGAACAATTATAAATATTTATGCCCCAAACAATGGAGCATCTATGTTCAAACAGAATCTTCTCAAGTTCAAGGTCCGAGTAGACTACAAGACAATAATTCTGGGTGACTTTAACATACCTCATTTACCACTGGATAGATCTTCCAAACAAAAGCCAAACAGAAACTATAGAACTCAATAATACAATCAATAACTTAGATTTAACTGACATACATAGACTATTTCATCTTTCAACAGGTGAATACACTTTCTTCTCAGCAGCAAATGGATCTTTCTCTAAAATAGACCATATATTATGCCACAAAGTAACTCTAAGCAAATACAGAAAAGTAAAGATACTACCCTGTATTCTATAAGATCATAATGGATTAAAATTACAAATCAATGATAAAAATAGAAGCTACTCCAACACCTGGAGACTAAATAATATGCTAGTGAATGAAAAATGGGTTGCACAAAACATCAAAGTGGAGATTTAAAAATTTTTAGAGGTGAATGAGAACACAGATACAACATATCTAAGTCTCTGGGACACTATGATGGCATTACTAAGAGGAAAGTTCATTGCATGGAATTCATTCCTTAAAAAAAAAAAGTCAAATAAATGACCTAAAATTGCATCTCAAAGCCCTAGAGAAAAAAATGAATCAAGACCAAAAGCAGTAAAGGACAGAAAATAATTAAAATCAGAGCTGAAATCAATGAAATTGAAACAAAAGAAGCAATTAAAAATTGAACCTCCATTTGACCCAGCTATCCCACTCCCTGGACTACACCCAAAGGACTTAAAAACAGCACACTACAGGGACACAGCCACAATGATTTTAGCAGAACAATTCACAATAGCCAAACTGTGGAGCCAACCTAGATGCCCTTCAATAGATGAATGGATAAAGAAAATGTGGCATTTGTACACAATGAAATATTACTCAGCAGTAAAAGAGAATAAAATCATGGCATTTGCACGTAAATGGATGGCAATGGAGAAGATAATGGTAAGTGAAGTTAGCGAATCCCAAAAAACAAATGCATTATGTTTTCTCTGATATAAGGGGCCTGACCATAGTGGGGTAGGGAGGGGGACCATGGGAGGAATAGATGAATTCTATTTAGGGCAGAGGGGTGGGAAAGGAGGGGCCAGGGGATTAGCAAGGATGGTGGAATGTGATGGACAATATTATCCAAAGTACATGTATGAAGAAATGAATTGGTGTCAACATACTTTATATACAGAGATGAAAAATTGTGCTGTACATGTGTAGTAAGAATTTTAATACATTCTGCTGCTATATATATTTTAAAATTAATTATTTTTTAAAAAAATTTCAAAATGAAAAGTTGGCCCTTTGAAAAAATAAATACATTTGATAAACCCTTATCCATGCTAATGTAGAAAAAGAGAGAAAAACTCCAATTACTAAAATCCATGACAAAAAAGGAATATCACCATGAACACTAGAGAAATAAACATAATTAGAAATTATTTTGAAACTTTGTACTCTAATAAAACAGAAAATATTGAAGACATCAACAAATGTCTAGAATCATATAGTTTATCCAAACTGATAACTTGATATATACAAGTTAAACAGATCATTTTCAAGCAATGAATTAGAAGACACCTTCAAAAGTCTACCAACCAAAAAAAAAAAGCCCAGGACTTAATGGATACAAGATCTTCAAAGAAAAACTAACACCAACAATCCTCAAATTATTCCATGTAATTGAAAAAGAGGGAACACTTCCAAACTCACTCTATGAGGCCAATATCACCTTTATTCTAAAATCAGACAAAGACACATCAAGAAAGAAAACTTCAGACCAACCTCTATAAAAAACAGATGCAAAAATTCTCAATGAAATTCTGGCAAATAAAATACAAAAACATATCAAAAAGATGGTGCATCATGAGCAAGTGGAATTCACCCCAGGGATGCAAGTTTGTTTAAAACATACAGAAATCAATAAATGTAATTCATTGCATCAGTAGATTTAAACATAAGAATCATATGATCATCTCAATAAATGCAGAAATAGCATTTGACATAATACAGCACCTCTTCATGTTCAAGACACTAGAAAAACTAGGGATAACAGGGACTTACCTCAACATTGTAAGGGCTGTCTACACTAAGCCCCAGGCCAACATCATTCTAAATGGAGAAAAAACTGAAGACATTCCCTCTAAAATCTGCAACAATACAGGGATGCCCTCTCTCACCATTTCTATTCAAAATAGTTCTTGAAACACTGGCCAGAGCAATTAGACAGAGGAAAGAAATTAAAGGAATAAGTATAGGAAAAGAAGAAATTAAATTAGCACTATTTGCTGATGATATGATTCTGTACCTAGAAGACCTAAAAAAAACTCAACTAGAAATCTTCTATAACAAAAATTCAGCATAGTAACAGGATATAAAATCAACAGCCATAAATCAAATGCATTTCTGTATATCAGTGACAAATCCTCTTAGAAGGAAATGAGGAAAACTACCCCATTAACAATATCCTCAAAAAAAAGATACTTGGGAATCAACAAAAGAGGTGAAGGATCTATACAATGAAAACTATGGAACACTAAAGAGAAATCAAAGACCTTAGAAGATGGAAAGATTTAATTTGATCTTGAATAGGAAGAACTAATATTATCAAAATGCCCACAATACCTAAGCACTATACAGATTTAATGCAATTCTGATCAAAATCCCAATGGCATTCCTCATGGAAATAGAAAAAGAAATCATGAAATTCATCTGGAAAAATAGGACATGCAGAATGGCTAGAGCAATTCTAAGCAGGAAGAGTGAAGCAGGTGATATTGCTATATCAGACCTTAAATTATTCTACAGAGCCATAATAACAAAAACAGCATGGTATTGGCACCAACACAGGCTGGTAGACCAATGGTACAGAATAGAGGACACATTGACTAACCCATAAAACTACAACTACCTTATATTAGACAAAGGTGCCAAAAACATGCACTGGAGAAAGGATAGCATCTTCAAAAAATAGTGCTAGGGAAACTGGAAATCCATATGCAACAAAATGAAATTGAACCCCTATCTCTCACCATGAACAAAAGTTAACTCAAAATGGATCAAGGACCTAGGATTTAAACCAGAGACACTGCATCTAACAGAAGCAAAAGTAGGCCCTAAACTTCATCATGTGGGATTAGGCCACAACTTTCTTAATAAGACTCCTATAGCACAAGAATTAAAACCAAGAATGAACAAATAGGATGGATTCAAACGAAAAAGTTTTTTATCAAAAAAAAAGAATAGAGAGTCTACTTCCTGGGAGCAAACTTTTACCCCTCATACATCAAATAGAGCACTAATCTCTATGGTATATAAAGAACTCAAAAATCTTAACACCAAAAAAAATAATAATCCAATCAATAAATAGGTCAAGGACCTGAACAGACACTTCTCAGAAGAGGATATATAATCACTCAACAAATATATGAAAAAATGATCATCATCTCCAGCAATCAGAGAAATGCAAATCAAAACCACTCTAAGATACCATCTCACACCAGTCAGAATGGTGGCTATTATGAAGACAAACAACAATAAGCATTGGCCAGGATGTGGGGGAAAGATACACTCATACGTTGCTGGTGGAACTGCAATTTGGAGCAACCAATACAGAAAGAAGTATGGAGACTCCTTGGAAATGTGGAAATGGAACCACCATTTTACCAAGCTATTCCTTTTCTCGACTATACCCAAAAATTTAAAAACAGCATACTACAGGGACACAGCCACAGCAATGTTTATAGCAGCATAATTCACAATAGCTAAACTGTGGAGCCAACCTGTTTGCCCTTCAGTTGATGAATGCATGAAGAAATGTGGCATATATACACAATGGAATATTACTCAGCACTAAAAGAGAATAAAATCATGGCATTTGCCAGTAAATGGATGGATTTGGAGAATATTATGTTACGTGACATTAGCCAATCCCCAAAAAACAAATGCCAAATATTTCCTCTGATATATGGGGGGTGACTCACAGTGGGGTAGGGAGGGAGCGCATGGGAGGATTAGATTAATTTTAGATAGGGAAGAGGAGTGGGAGGGAATTGGAGGGGGAAGGGGATTAGCAAGGATGATGGAATGTGATGGTTATCATTATACGATGATACGATCAACATCATTATTCAAAATACATGTATGAAGACTTGATTTGGGTGTCAACATATCTTATATACAAAGACATGAAAATTGTGATATTTGTGTATTAAGAATTGTAATGCAGAAAGAAATGAGTTCATATATAATGGTACAAGTTGATGTGAACATACTTTATATACAGAGATATGAAAAATTGTGCTCTATATGTGTAATAATGATTATAATGCATTCCACTGTTATTGTTTATCTTTAAAAATAATAAAAAATATTTAAAAACATAAAAAAATAAAAAAGTGAATCATGACTTTAAAAAAATCTAAAAAAAAGAGAAAAATTGTGAGATGGGATGCATGTGGTGCTACACACCTGATATATCCAGTCTTCTGGAGGCTTAGGCAGGGGAAATCACAATTGTGAAGCTGACCCCAGCAACCTAGTGAAACCCTGCCTTAATTTTTAAAAAAGTAATAGTAATTTTTAAAAATTAAATTCAAAAAACATTTTAAAAATTAATTTTTTAAAATAAAAATTTAAAAAGGGCCGAGGATATAGTTCAATAATAGGATACCCTGGAAATTCCATCCAGAAATAACCATTTCTGGCAATCAGCCCCATTTTGTTTGCCATATGACATACAGTTGGACAAATACTATGAAACACTGTCAGTTTTATATTGATGTCACATAAATATCACATTTCACACATAAGCATATTTTAAAAGGACAACTGCAGAATTTAAAAAAATACAAATACAGATCAGCACAAAACAGACTGAATTACACACCCTGGGAATAGACGATAGGACTCCTCATTATAAAGAGGACTGCTTCCCTCAGGTTCATCTATGATAACACCCCATCAAAATTTCACCATGATTTCCTTTTCGTTGAAGAAGGGACCAAACCAAAATTTTGAAAATTCTCCTGGAAGGCTAAATTGATATGAAATTAGCCAAGAATTCTGAACTATAAGAGCAAAAGCAGGAGCTATAATTACCAGGCACTAATGCATATTATAAAATTATCATAATGCAGTGATTTGAGGACCAAGAAAATCACAATGCAGCAATTTCATGGATGACTCCACATGTATGTAAATTTCATTTTTATTGTTAAGTGCAATGAAAAGGCCTAGATAAGTGCAACCATCTCCAGCAGAGGATTTTTATGTGAATGAACAAGACAACCTAGCATGAAGGGAGGTGTGGGAACTGGAGGTGCAGAGCACTGGTAGGGCTTGGGTGCAGGATGTGCGTGGTACTGGATTATACTCCAGCACCCCAAAGAAGCACATATTGAGTAGGATTATGTTTCAAAATTATACCAGAATAGGAGGCTCCTGGTATAATTTGGTATAACTGTTACAATTATCATCAAGGAATCATGAGTCAACAGAGTCCACCCACGGACCCACGTGGATGTAAAAATCATACACTTAATTGCAATGGAAAAGTCACTATCAATCAAACCCTAATCAGGCCACCCTCAGCAACTTAGCTAGACCCGCGCTCAGAATAAAAAAAACTACCAGGGTCAGAGCTGAGTGGTAAAGCACTCTTCTGTTAATTACCAAAACACAAAGCAAATAAACTCCACAAAACTAGCTCAGGAATAAGCAGGGTCCCTGTACACTGCAGCTCCCCTCCTACAGGAAAAAAGTGTTTGAAGGATTTTGCATTTTATTTAGAGGCAGGGTCTCATCTAGCTGGTCTCTAAGTGCCTCGGCAAGTTGCCAAGGCTGGCCTTGACCTCGCAATCTTCCTGCATCAGCCTCTCCCCCACTCCCCAGCCTCTGGGATGACAGGTGTGTGCCATCGCTGGGCTAGGAGATTGGATTCTTCTAGTGGTCCCACCTGTCAATCACCACAGCCCGGGAAGACGCCAGGCAGCAGCGCTCACCTGCCAGATAAGGACTGGAGCAGGGGCTGAGGCTGCCCCCAGGGGATGGGGAGGCTGCGAGGGGTCTCCACCACTGTCACGCTCCCCACACGGGGGGCCAGGGGTACTGAGGGGCGCTGTCCCCGAGGAGATCAGGCCTGCGGATACAGAGAGCGCCCGGAGTCGGGGTCAGCCAACTGGGTTCCTGCCACAGTGGGTCCCGCCAGACAGCCTCCCTGCCCGTCTCCCTCCTGAGCCTCCCTGTCCAGACACCAGGTGCCACTGCACACTCACCATTTCCTGGTGTCCAGCAGCCAAGAGTGCCCTGGAGAGCCTCAGCCCCTGCATGGCAGGGCCACCAGGGATCCTGACACGGAGGGAAGCCTGGAGTCCAACTGCAGGAATCCTACAAGCCCCGACCTGGGAGAAATAAATCCCAGTCCAAGCGCGAAGGCCCGCCCCCTGCTGGCTGGCTGCACTCAGGATTGGACAGAGCTCAGCATGGGGGCTTCTGATTGGACAGGGAGTCAGTCAGTCTCTGCTTCCCCCGCCAACCCGAGCCCAGGGTGCCTTCTTTTTGCGTGACAGTGGGGTGATATCGGCTCCAGGCAAGAAGGAGGCCAGAATGGCAGGGCTGGGTACAGCTATTTTCTTTTTTGCTTTCCTTTTGAGGTCTGGGCATTGGCTTAGAGTCAGGGTGACCAGAATTCTAAGTTCTGTTGGGTTTTGATTTTAGGAAATTGAAGTCATTTCTAAAAAGTTTCATCACCTGGGCCTCCTCCTATAATAAGACCACCCAGAGAGTCTTCGGGGTGCTGACTTGTCCTCTGTTTATCTGTGCAAAATTCTCCAAGCAGAACTCCCCTTTCACCCCTTGGGAACTGCCCAGTGCATCACAGCCAGCACTGGTGGAGGCTCACGGGGGGGGGGGGGGGGGGGGGGGGGGCTGGCAGCCGCCTTGGAGGAGGCTTCCACCCAGTTGGGAGCGTGAGAGCTGATGTTCCTCCAGCTGAGTTGAATCTGTATCTCGAGCCCACATTGAACTGGAGGCAGAGTAAGGAGATCAGCACAGAAGAGACCCAGAGTGCACAGACTTGGGTAAACCCCAGCTGCACCAGGCTTCCTCACACTCTGGACACTGGGGGTTGAATTCAGAAGACCTCTGAGCCCCTTCCCCAGCCCTAGTTTGAATTTTATTAGAGACAGGGTCTCACTGAGTTGCTTAGCACCTTGTTTTAGCTGAAGCTGCCTTTGAATTCGACATCCTCCTGCCTCAGACTCCCCAGCCCTGGAATGACAGGTGTGTGCCACTTTTTTTTCTTTCTTTCTTTCTTTTTGAGAGAAATACCTGCGGTGGCCACAGGATGACAGCCTTGCACAGATCAAGGCCACCCTGGGTGCTCTCCCTGGTTCCTGCCAGTCCCCTGGATCCCAGGCAATGGGATCCTGCCTCCTCCTAAAACCAGAGACCCCCCTGCCCAGGTGTGCATCCTTAGTATCAGCTGAATACTTGGCACTTGACAAGAAAAAAGAAAAAGAAAAAAGATAGAACCTACCTTCTTGTCTTGATGCAAACAAAGCCGATGTGTTTCCAAAGAGAGCTCTGAGTCTTTTCCCCCCAGTTCAGTGGTGCAAAAAGTCATAATACTGAAAAGACTTCTCATTTAGAGGGGCTCAAGGGTCTCTCTCTTTAAGGAAAAACAATTTGCCTTTGGGAGTCCAAGAAAGCCAATTCCAGGTTTTCCTAATTTAGTAAATAACTCCATAGACTTGAATGCACCCTGCTCTTCTCTGCCCTACTTAACAGTGTAGGCCTCCAGATTACCTGCCCCCTGGGACCTCTGCACCAGTAGATGAATGCGGAGCGTGGGGGGAGTCCTTTCTTCTCGCTGCAGTGCCCTGTACCTCCACATTCCCACAGGCTCCAACACCTTTGGCAGCATCAAATGGGGGAGCGGTTTAGAAAATTCTGGAATGTACCTAAAGACATTTCCATATCCGGCTATTATGCTATCAATTTGGTCCCATGGTCCTTTTAAGTACTTTTAAATCTTTTTCTATTTTATTGGTCTTTTGTAGTTATACATGACCATAGAGTCCATTGTGGTAAACTTATCCAAACATAAAATATACCTTATTCTCCATAGGACCCCATTCATGTGTATGGGCATGATGGGCCTATTCACTTAGGTATTTTATATATTTAAATAGGAACATTATGGTTGGTTCATGCTACTGTCTTTTCTGTTCTTATCTCCCCTCCCTTCTTGTTGTTCCCCTTTGTCTAATTTACTGAACTTCTCTTTGTGCCCGCCCCCCTTCCTTGTGATGTAGATAACACATCTCAGGGAAAACATGTGACTTTTGGTTTGGGGGGATTGCCTTATTTTACTTTAGCATGATAATCTCCAGATCCATTCATTTACTGGCCAGTGTTATGAAGTCATCCTTTTTTAAACTGAGTAATATTCCACCATGTATACATACCACAATTTCTTTATCTATTCATCTGTTGATGGGCATTTAGGCTGGTTCTGTAGCTTAGCTATTGTGAGTTGTGCTATCACGAACGTTGATGTGGCTGTGTCCCTGTAGTATGCTGATTTTAAATCCTCTGGATATATTCTGAGGAGTGGGATAACTGAATCAAATGGTGGTTCCAGTCCCAGTTTCTTGAGGAATCTCCATCCTGCTTTCCAGAGGGGTTGCACCAATGTGCAGTTTATCCAACAAGGTGTGAGCATTCCATGTCACCCACATCCTCACTAATTTATTGTTACTGTATTCTTGATAATTGCTATTGTGACTGGAGTGAAAGATAATCTCAGTGTAGTTTTAATTTGTATTTCCCTAATTGCTAGATACGTTGTCTTTTCAGTATTTATTTTTTCAAATATTTTTTTTTCTATTGGACTCGGACCCAATAACTTTATTCTATCCATTTATTTTTCTGTGGTGCTGAGGATGGAACCCAGTGCCTGCACATGCTATGCGAGTGCTCGACAGCTGAGCCGCAGCCCTAGCCCTCATTTTCACTATTTTTTTACTTTTGCTTGTCAGAAACAGCAGCCCAGGTATTTGGGGGACCAGTTTTGCTGTATTTGTGAAATTGGAACATTTCTCTTGAAGGAAAACTGAGAATGTCAAGCCACATGCCCAGGATTCCAGGGATGAGCAGTACACAGTTATCTTGCCCAGGATGAGGAGAAGATTATGTGGCTGAGAAGAGGGGAAAAGCCGGGGAGACTCTGAGGCCAGAATCCCCCTTCCGCCATGAGGGAAATGATTAATTATTATTTCTGTTAGTTTTCTTAACCAAAATGAGAAATTTTCCTAAGCTACCAGTGCCACTAAATATAGGTCCCTGGATGGAGCTCAGATTTGTCTTGAGAGGCAAGGGAAAGTGAATAACCAACCCAGTGGTTCCAATAACCAACAAACTAGATCTTGGGCTCCTTGGGGGAAAAATACTGGGTTTTACCCAATAATTAACAATCCAAGAGCACCTGACACCCAATTAATGGGGATGGAGAATTGGATCAGTGGGTCTGGGAGTCTGTGGGTGGCCAGCTGCAGGAGCTTGCCTCTGGGGTGCATTCCTTGCATCTGAGAGGATTTTCAACACCAATGAGATAAACAAAGTGGTGATGAAACTGACAAAACCTTCTGCAATATTCTAGCCAAGAAAATTCATTAGCACTTTAAAAGCATCTTAATATTTACCCTCAGTCAAATGTGCCTCAATCAGAATGCAACCATTTGAAAAGAGCTGTCAACATGAAAAGTTTCTGAAATCTGCTGGTTTCTGGACCACATTTGTGGATGACTGCAAAAACCATATGAGTCCATGGCTAAATACATAAGTAAAAATAGAAATCTAATAATGAGCATTCTCTTAAGACTTCCATCCTGAAAACACTGCCCTATTTACTTTCATAACTAAATGATCATTTAATCATTCCTCTAGCAACACTTGAGGTCCATAAAGAACTGTGGAACACATCTGGTTGGAGCAGAAATGTTGGGATACCAAGAAGAATGTTACACTGAACCTCAAAGGAGAACATTCATAAATCACCAGAATGCAGGAATGCCCACAAAAAATTGGAAATGAAAAACAAGAAACTGGGGTTGTGGCTCAGTGAGAGAGCACCTGCCTAGCACCTGTGAGGCATAGAGTTCAATCCTCAACACCACATTAAAATGAAATATATAAAATAAAGGTATCCTGTCCAACCAAAATATATTTTTAAAAATAAAGATCAATTTTTTTTAAAAAAAAAAAAAAGCAACTCCCTGATATGCAGCATTTCTCCTAGACCAGCTTCCTGGACCCCAAATACTAACATGGTATAAGCAAGCATTGAAAAATGGGTGAGAAATTACAGAAGTCTGCTCTGGCCCCATCTCTAGTCCAGCCCCACTTAAATGTCCCTCTTCAAATATCAACACCTCAGACCTTGTATTTGCTGTCTCTCCCTTTAGAGTTTCTCACATTTTTTCTTTTTTTTTCTTGTGATGCTGGGGATTGAACCTGGGACCTTGTGCATGTGAGGCAAGTATGCTACTGCCCTCACTGTATCTCGGGCCCCTCACTTTCTTTCGTGGATATGTGTCTGCTTTTCTAAATAGGTCTGTCCATGTGCCTGATAAATGAAGAAGTATTCTTCCATGGATGACGACTATAGCATTTTCCTATTGGAGGGAATAAGGGGCTCCAGTGGCTCCTCATTATGCCAGGGACTGATACCTCATCCCTCATATCATGGTGCCATTGGGAGGGGGTGGGTTACCTTGTGTTGTCAGATGAAATCAGGTTCAATCCTGGGAGTTAAGCATGTACCAGACGGCCTTGTTTACACACAAGCCATTCTTAAGGACATGCTGGCATACAACCATATACTATGGAAACGAGGTTCAACTTCCTTCCTGGTGGACATTTTAGCATTACAAGGAAGTAGAATTGACTTCCTAGTCACTGGTATTTTATCTTAAGGTTATTTGTGAAAGAGTATCGTTCTAAACTTATTAAACACCTCTCAACTTCTTGGGTCATAGTCTCATGGGAAATCATGTTTTCCATTAGGAGAGGGTCAAGGTGTGTCTTCTATTTTTAAGCTCCAAGGTGCTAACAATGCAACATGGACACAAACAGAATGTGGTGCATGAGTAATTGGAGACATGTTCCCTTCTACACAAGGGGAGTACTATCATTATAGTCAGTCTCTCAACAAAGATGGGAACTAGCCACTAACAGGAAGGTATTCCAAAAACAGTATATCAACTGGGAAACTGCTGGAGAAGGCAGAGGCTCGTGCCCCTGTAAGGCTGGGTGGGATGGGGTGAGATTGCATGATGCTCCTCAGAACACTTTGCAATTTAAAACTCATGAGTTGCTCATTCTGAATTTTCTATAGCTTACAGAAATGGAAACCATGGATAAGAGGTACTATAAGAGTCAAATTGCTGTAAAATAAATACTAAAAGGAAATCTCGTGAGTGGTCAGAGAGAAACAGTTGTTCAGGTACAAGACAGCATTAGTGGGTTTCCCTAGAAAATCCAAGAAGCTGGAAGGTAGTGGGACGACATGATGAAACTTGTTTTTTAACCATCAATAATTTTATACCTTGCGAAACTGTGCTTCAAAAGATAAGGGAAGATATGTACAAGGAAATATTTGGGGTGAGTAAACAACTCTTCCAGAAATGCCAATAGAGCCATCAAGGTTAAAGCAAATGATAAAAGATAGAACCTTGAGCCCACATAAAATAATGAGAAATAATGGTAGATGTAGCTCAGTAGCTCAATATGGTAGCTAAATGTAGCCAGTGCCATGGAGTATTTAGTTTCTAACTCTTTTCTATTTGTTTTAAAAATATAAGTGTAAAAAATTGTACTCTATATGCGTAATAAGAATTGCATGGAGGATGGGAAAGGCAGCGGAGCACAACAGACACTAGTATGGCAATATGTAAATCAATGGATGTGTAACTGATGTGATTCTGCAATCTGTGTATGGGGTGAAGGTGGGAGTTCATAACCCACTTGAATCAAAGTGTGGAATATGATATGTCAAGAAATTTGTAATGTTTTGAACAACCCACAATAAAAAATTTAAAAAAATAAAAGAATTGCAATGCATTCCACTGTTGTGTATTAAAAAATAAAATTTTAAAAATTTTAAAAATAAATGAGTGCAAAAATAACACCTTGAACACAAAAATAACACTTAGCACACAAAAATAACACTTAGAACCAAACAAACATTTATGCTGAATGACTACAAGACTCCATTTCTTATTGCTATCAGGAAATACTTAAGGATGAGTAGTTTGTGGTTAGAAAGTCATTTGTGTCAGAATTTTAGAGTCTGAGAGTCCAAGATAAAGCAATGCCATTCATTTGGCTTCTGGGGAGTAGCCACTTTGTTCTATTCCAGCATGGTGGCTGTCATCAGAGTGTGGACAAGTGGAAGACAAAAAATCATATGGACCAACATGAGCCAAAGAGCAGAGAGGGGCAGTCTTGATTTTTCATAACAACTCGTTTTCTCAAAAACTCATTCCAAGAGACTAGCATCCATTCTTCCTGAGGGTGCTGTCCCCAATGACTGAATTAACACCCAGTAGACAGCACATTTGCAGCGTTCCTCTACCTCAGTGCTACCATAATGAGGACCAAGTGTCCAAAACCTACGCTTGTTTGTGGACAAATGATATCCAAGCCATAGAAGACACATGATGCATGAAGCTATAGTCTATGACAAAGATAAAAACCAGGACTGAGGGACAAATCTGTAAGATGAGCAAAAATTTTCTATGCTATTGATATTAATTTGGCATGAATAAAAACTGATTGCCATAAATTTAAGATGTTAGAGCTCCCAAAACAATCACTAAGGAAAAACTAAAACATGTGCCAAAAGAAGAAAATAAAATAAAAATGGTACACAAGAAAAATGAATCATTAATAGGCAATAATGGAAAAATTGATGAACCAAAAACATATAGGAAGAAAACAAGTGGCAACAGAGAAGAAACATTTTGTTCATTAATATTACTTTTTCATTACTATTACTGCATATAGATTCAATTTGTTCCAATTTTAGAAAACATATTGATCAAGTTGGGCATGAAGCACACATCTGTGACTCTAGAGACTCAGGAGGCTGAGGTAAGATGTATGCGAGTTTAAGTCCAAACGCAGTGCCTTATGGAGAGTCTGTCTAAGTTATCATCTGGGCACAGTGGCGCATTGCTGTCACTAAGCTACTTGTGAGACTGAGGCTAGGGTATCACAAGTTTGATGCTGGCATCAGCAACTCAGCATAAAATGTCTGAAAATAAAATATAATAATATTAAAAAGTGGCTGGGGATGAAGTCCAGTATTACACCCTTGGGTATAAGACCTAGAATCCAACAAAATTATTCTGCTGTCTACATCAGATTCACTTTAGATTCCAAAACAAAGATGGGATGAGAATAAAAATAAAATATACAAACTAAAAAAATAGCAATCAAGAGCCCACCACAGTGGTTCTGGTCCATAATCTCAGTGACTTGGGAGGCTGAGGCAAGAGAATCATGAATTCAAAACTGCAGGCAGGAAAAATAACAGTTCCTTTTGGTGGAATGGTCTGGCTGCAAAATAAAAGCTAAAAAAGGTAAAGCAGGGGAAAAAACCCACAGGACACAGGAAGTAATTTTAAAAGTGGGGGTGGGATGGACTAGCCTATCTTAGGGATGAAGCTTCCATACTCAAAAGAGCAAAATGGAGCCCATGTTTGATTTATTTATATCAGGGAATATCAAAGGTTTTCCATGGAATATTCTTTGCCAAATAAGGTAGAAGGTGGGCTTTGCAGTTCCCAATGGGTTATCCCCAATTTCAGAACTAGAATAGGGGTCTTCCAAGTAGAGCAGAGATAGGGTCATGTGCCTTGGGCAATCTAGTTCACTCTGGGGAGCTGCAGATAGTTCCCAAGGTGAGACCTAAATCTCCATGGCTCCATAACCAGAGAAGACCCTGAAGTAATTCACAGGTTGCACCCTGAATACTCCCCCTTTTTTCTTTGCAAGAGAAAATGATGAGCTCTTATTTCAAATTCCCAGATTCTTGTTCTGAGAGTGTGACAACCTATTATCATAATACAAAAACGAACTAGTAGCAAACATCTCATTCCAATCATATACCATGCAGAGTGTTTCAGTGTGTTTCCAGGGTTAAAGCCTTTTCATTCTTGAATTATTTCCAGTTAGAGAGGTAGAATCCATAAGATCAATTTTGCTTTTTTGAATATCCTGGATGTTGTGATGTAACTCCATAAGATCAGGGCTACTATTAATTGCTATACCAAATACCCATTAGATGATTTAACCTTTTCTCAAACCCATTGGGAAGCATTATATCTGACTGCAGAAACACAGACATTCATAGTCAGATGACATTTAAACCTTTCCTTAAACTTGAGAGCAGAAAGCTCATTACCAATATTTATGACAGAAGTTTCTAAAGCATTCAATGTCTTTCAATATTTTCATAAATATTTATGATTATTGAGGGTTTGGGAAGTATATTGAACCAAATTATTAAGAAAATTTGCATGTTGAATATTCTGAGATATAGCCACTGAGGCTGTAACTGTAGAAGTGATGAATGAAATAAAATTTTAAAAATTATAACCAAGAATTATGAGCCCAAGAGCTCACTTAAGCCTGGTCAACTGAGCATGCATCTGTTGTAAAACCTGATCACCAGCATCAGCATACCATGGCTCTGAAATGTTGAATTCTAGTAAGACAAAGGAAGATTGGTGAAGGATTAATGTTCCTTTTCCTCTGTTATATCTAGTTATGCAATTAGGTAAATTGCACTTTTTACAGGCTACAAGATATTTATCATCCTTTCTCTTAACTCTCACATTTCCAGTAATTAAAGCATAAGGAGATTGAACACAGGCCTACAGGGCATAACAGGAACCCTCTTTACACCAACTGCCTACAAAGTCAGGCATAGGGCTGTCAGTGTAATATAGGAAATCTGAGGCTGCAATTAAGCACCAAACATATTTGTGGATACCGCCTTCACTAAAAGTTAGGATATTACCAACAAAACCTCCAGAGGTCATAGCATCCTTATGTGATTGTCTGTTGTCAATTCTTGGAGACCAGTCTAAAATATATCTACTATTTCTAGAACCTTTTTGTTGTACTAGCAAGACATTTTCACAGTGTATCCATTTAGCAATGGTGCCAAATTCTATTGCAGAATGATTAGGACAGTAAGGTATTGGCAGACGTTTTGTGGCAATGACAGGTTTGTTATGAGAAAGTCCCATTTTAATAATTGTTTGTATATATTGCTTAGAGTCCCAGGGTCCAGTATGATTGGCTCATCTTGACCCCCCATATGCTATCTTTTCTTCAAAAGATACCCTGAGATAGCCAGCATGATTATCATGGGACCAATATATATGTAGTTGTCCACTGTAATCAGTATAATTAAATCCAGTCACAGGGATGGGTGTAATCTGAGTATCTGTAAAACCACACATTACATGAGTATCATTGGTAAATACTGGGATGGATTCTCTGGTCCACACCACTGGGTGTACCAAAGGTGGGTCTGGAAAATATGTCCAATTGGTTTCTCCCTGGACCCCATTTACTGGACAGCTCAACAGAGCTAACATGGCCACAAACATTGTAGCTGCAGAGTTAGTTCCTCCTTGTTTCAAAGTATCTTTTCAGCCTGTAGTGTTACATTCTACAGTTGCCTCCATGATGGTAGATTCAACATTCTGTCTCTCAGGGCCTTCTTTGTCCTCTTCCTCCTTTGTAGCTTTCCCTTTCTGCTGGGGGTCAGGGCTGACATCCCTGGATTAATATTCAGTCATCTGAACCTCGGTCCCAGGTCCTCCATGTCTGATAGCATGTTCAGGTACCCCAATAAGATGAGAGACACCTTCTGGGAAAACACAAGCATGACTTCTACCCCACATTATCACTTAATCTGATCCTTTATGTTGTTATGTTTGTATATCTTTCCACTAAATTTGGCTCAAGGGACCTGCTGCAGTGGAAGAAATGTGTCTTTCAGCTGCAGTGTGAATTTCAGAGTCACAATTTTAAAAAAATTAGAGCAAAGCATGAGTAAGGTTATTTTGTGGGGCCATATCCCTCTCCTTTTTTGTAATCGTAGCTTAATAGATAAATGAGCTCTTTCTACAATGGCTGGACCTTGAGGCTTCTACAGAATACCTGTTTTATGATCAATACAAAATTGATGGCAAAACTGCTGAAAAGAAAAATTAGTATAAGCTGGAGTATTATCAACTTCAATCTGTAAAGGACCTCCTAATGCTGCAAAAGTAGCTAGACAATGAGAGATAACATGAGTATTTTATTTCACACAGGCAGTGGCAAAAATAAATCCAGAGTAAGTATGAACAATAACATGAACTTAACACTGTTTGCCAAATTGACCGATGTGTGTTACATCCATTTGCTATAACTGATTTGGTCATAAACCATGGGATTAACCCCAGTTGGTGAAGATAAAGTATGTATAAAATATTGTGAGATTTGATGAACAATTTGACAAGTTTTTCCCCAGGAATATTATTTTTTTTATGTAAAGTAGAAGCATTCCGATGCTGTAAAGAATGTGAGGCTTGTGCACAATCATATAAAGATATTTTATTCACAAATGGCAACAAGTTTATCAATCTTATCATTACCTGATTCTAAAGGACCTGCAAGATTAGAATGTGCCCTTATATGGCTAATGAAACATGGATGGTGACACATTTGAATTGTCTTTTTTAAGATCTGAAACAAATTAAATAACTCTTGCAATGGTGTGTTCCCAGGAGTTGATGTTTCAATATTTTTTGTGACTCCAACTGCAATATAAACTATCAGAATAAATATGGATTGACTCGTTTGTAAAATGAATTAAAGCACAAATGAGAGCTTGAATTTCTGCTCATTCTGCAGAAGTATATAATGTCTGTATTATCTCCATATGAACATGGCTATAGAAACCTGCTTTTCCTGAACTCGATCCATCAGCAAAACATTTAGTGCTCCAACTACTGGTTAAGCACATACAATTTTGGGAAAAATAAATGTAGTCACGAGAGTAAACTGAAAAATTTTCTCATGAAAGTAATGGTTTTCCATTTGGCCAGGGAAATTAGCAAAAGCCATCTGCCAAGTATTAGAAGATTGCTAAAGCCAAACATGCTTTTGAGTAGAAAAAGGGCCAACAATAATATTAGGCTATGATCCAACTATCTGCAAAACTCATGTTCTTCCTTTAGTAACTAACTGAGCAATAAAGCCATGGTATGGAGTTGATGAATTTGAGGAGAATGAGGTAGGCAAGGCCACTCAATAATTCCCAATTATTATCATATTGCTCCTGTGGGAGTATGAACATTGGGAAATGTTAATCAATATATAGGCTATTGTGGATTAATTCTAGTAAGCTGTGCAGTCTTCATGGCAGATTCAAACATTGTTATGGCAATCCTTTCTTCTGCCAAAGTTGATGAGAAGGTAGAGAAGGATCTCTCTGTACAATGTGAAACAAAGGACACAAATCTGCAGTGGCGAGTTTTAAACTTGGTCACAGCCAATGAATATCACCCAATTACTTTTAGAGGTCATGTGCCTTGGGCAATTTAACGTGCTTGGGGGAGCTGCAATAGTTCCCAAGTTTGAATCTAAACCTTCAGGACTATATAGAATATTCTGCCCCAAAGAGTAGAATACACATTTTACTCCAGTGTGTGTAGGAAACATTGTGCAGGACTTCCCATTTTAAATCCATAAAGTTGTCAATAAATTTAAAAGGACTGATATCAGGACAAGTATCTTTTGTAACTACAATGAAATTAAATTAAAAAAACAGAAAATTTAAAAATTTGCTAACATGTAGCATTAGACAGTGTACTCTTAGGAAGAAGAAAAAGAAAAAAAACAAGAAAATAGTTTAGGTAGATAAAGAGAAGACCCCCAAGTAACTCACAGGTGGCTCCTTGCAACTTAATGAGGCCCTACCTCAAAATACAACATAAAAAATGGCTGGGGATAGGTCTCAATGGTAAAGTGCTCCTGGCAAAAAACCCCAGTACACGTAAAAACAAAACAAAACAAAAAAACAACAAAGAAAACAGCTGGAGGGCTATGCACATGTCCGACAAAATCAGCTGTAACAGAAATTGTTAGATAGAGGCAAGACATGATATATACTTGTAATTACATATATTAAATTATATATTAAATATATATGCATATTTATGATAAAAAGTTATAAATGTATACATGTCAAAAAACAGTGTTCCAAAATATGTGAAGTGAAAACTGTCAGGATTAAAGGAAAAAAACTTTCTACAAAAAGGGGTGAATAATTTGTGATATAGCATTTTCAAGAATGAATGAAATGTCTAGCAAAAAGTCCATGTAAAACAAAACAAAACAATTTGAACAATAATATAACTACAAGGTCTAGAGGACTATATAGAATATTCTGCCCCAAAGAATACACATTTTACTCCAGTGTGTAGGAAACGTTGTGTGGAACTTGCCATTTTAAAGCCACAAAAATGTCAATAAATTTTAAAACAATGAAATCAAGACAAGTATCTTTTATAACTACAATGAAATTAAGTTAAAAAAACAGAAAATTAAAAAAATTGCAAACATGTAAGAATTACACAGTGTACTCTTTAGGAAGAAGAAAAATAAAAAAAGAAAATAGTTTAGGTGAATAAAAATGAAAAGCAAACATTAAAATGAAAGCAAACATGCCAAAACTGATGAGGTGTAGCTACTGAGGTGCAGTAGCCCTCAGAAGAAAATTCATAACCACAAACGCCTACATTATAAAAGGAAAACTGCCAAAACAAAAACCTAAATTTACACAGTAACTAGACAAAGAGAAGCAAGCTGTATTCAAATTGCACAGAGGATACATTTTAATAAAGAATAGAGCAAGAATAAAAGAAATAGACAAAATAATTAAAAAACAAACTTTATTGTTCAAACGATTTACAAAATTGATTGTTCAATTAACCAAGAGAAAAAACAGAGGGAGAGAGAGAGTACTTCAGTTAATAAATATCAAAAATAAAAGTGAGCCCCCCACACCCCGCGCCTGCCAGGTAGGCAGAAATGTGACCACCAACAGAAAAGGCCCAGTGGCCCGCGGAGGGGCAGAGCTGCCAACCATTCCTGCAAGGTAGGTGGGCCTGCGACCCACCAGCAGAACAGGTGCAGTGGCCTGCTGAGAGGCAGAGCCGCCCCCTCCCCATGCGCCTGCAAGGTAGACAGAACTGTGACCACCAAAAGAACAGGCCAGACCTGCAACCGACAGACAGAACAGGCCCAGTGGCCTGAGGAAGGGTAGAGCCGCCCCCCCACACACGCCTGCAAGGTAGGCGCACCTGCGACCCACCGGCAGAACAGCCCCAGAGGCCTGCGGAGGGGCAGTGCCACTGCCTGCGCCTGCTAAGTAGGCAGAACTGCGACCACCGACAGAACAAGCCTAGAGGCCCGCAGAGGGACAGAGCCGCCGCCCATGCCTGCAAGATAGGCGGACCTGCTACCGACCGGCAGAACAGGCCCAGCGGCCTGCCGGCGTGGTAGGCACATTGCCCCAATTGGAGGAGGGGCAGAGCCACCACCCGCGCCTGCGAGGGAGACTTTGCAACTATACAAGACCAATACAAATATATAGGGGGAAAATTCAATAGCACAATAGTTTCACCAAGTAGAAAGGAACGCGAACAGTATGAAGAGACAAGGAAAGAAAGGACCACAAGCAATGCAGGTCAACTCAACGTTAGAAGAGGTAATAGCTGCAGCAGATGGAATGTCAGATAAAGAATTCAGGATATACATGCTTCAGATGATCTGGAGTCTCAAGGAAGACATCAGACAGCAAAATCAGACAATGAAAGATCACTTCAACAATGAATTACATAAACAAATCCAAGAAGCAAAAGATCAACTATACAGGGAGATAGAGGTTATAAAAAACAAACAAACAGAAATCCTAGAAATGCAGGAAGCAATAAACCAACTTAAAAACTCAATTGAGAATACTACCAGCAAAGTAGAACACTTAGAAGATAGAACATCAGACAATGAAGATAAAGTATTTCAACTTGAAAAGAACATAGACAGCTCAGCAAGACTGTTAAGAAACCATGAGCAGAACATCCAAGAAATATGGGATAACATCAAGAGACCAAATTTAAGAGTCATTGGGATACAGGAAGGGACAGAGTTTCAAACCAAAGGAATGAGCAATCTATTCAATGAAATAATACGAGAAAACTTCCCAGACTTGAAGAATGAGACAGAATCCCAAATCCTAGAAGCCTACAGGACGCCAAATGTGCAAAGTCATAAGAGACCCACACCTAGACACATTATAATGAAGATGCCCAACATACAGAATAAGGAGAGAATTTTAAAAGCTACAAGAGAAAGGAAGCAGATTACATTTAGGGGTAAGCCAATCAGGATAACAGCTGATCTTTCAACACAGACTCTGAAAGCTAGAAGATCCTGGAATAACATATTTCAAACACTGAAAGAAAATGGGTTCCAACCAAGAATTGTGTTTCCAGCGAAATTAAGCTTCAGGATGGAAGATGAAATTAAAACCTTCCATAATAAACAAAAGTTAAAAGAATTTGCAGCTAGAAAACCATCTCTTCAAAACATCCTTGGCAAAACATTACAGGAAGAGGAAATGGAAAATAACAATGAAAACCAACAGTGGGAGGTAGGACAGTAAAGGGGGGAAAAATAATCAAAGAGGAGAACAAACCATGTTTAGTAATATAAATAAACAAATATGGCTGGAAGAACAACACATATCTCAATAATAACCCTAAATGTTAATGGCTTAAACTCACCAATTAAGACACACAGGCTAGTAGAATGGATCACAAAACAAGACCCAACAATATGCTGCCTACAGGAGACGCATTTGATAGGAAAAGACATACATAGGCTGAAGGTGAAAGGTTGGGAAAAATCATATCACTCATATGGACTACGGAAACAAGCAGGTGTGTCCATACTCACATCAAATAAAATAGATTTCAAGCCCAAGTTAATCAAAAGGGATAAAGAGGGACACTACATACTGCTCAAGGGAACCATACACCAACAAGACATACAATCATAAATATATATGCCCCTAACAATGGTGCAGCTATGTTCATCAAACAAACTCTTCTCAAGTTCAAGAGTCTAATAGACCACCATACAATAATCATGGGAGACTTCAACACACCTCTCTCACCAATGGACAGATCTTCCAAACAAAAGTTGAATAAGGAAACTATAGAACTCAATAACACAATTAATAACCTAGACTTAATTGACATATATAGAATATACTACCCAACATCAAGCAGTTACACTTTTTTCTCAGCAGCACATGGATCCTTCTCAAAAATAGATCACATATTATGTCACAGGGCAACTCTTAGACAATATAAAGGAGTAGAGATAATACCATGCATCTTATCTGATCATAATGGAATGAAACTGAAAATCAACGATAAAAGAAGGAATTAAAAAGCATACATCACTTGGAGAATGAACAATAGGTTACTGAATGATCAATGGGTTATAGAAGACATCAAGGAAGAAATTAAAAAATTTTTAGAGATTAATGAAAACACAGACACAACATATCAGAATCTATGGGACACATTGAAAGCAGTTCTAAGAGGAAAATTCATTGCTTGGAGTTCATTCCTTAAAAAAAGAAAAAACCAACAAATAAATGATCTCATACTTCATCTCAAAATCCTAGAAAAAGAAGAGCAAAACAACAGCAAAAGAAGTAGAAGGCAAGAAATAATGAAAATCAGAGCTGAAATTAATGAAATCAAAACAAAAGAAACAATTGAAAAAATTGACAAAACTAAAAGTTGGTTCTTTGAAAAAATAAACAAAATCAACAGACCCTTAGCCATGCTAGCGAAGAGAAGAAGAGAGAGAACTCAAATTACTAACATACGGGATGAAAGAGGCAATATCACAACAGACACTTCAGAAATACAGAAGATAATCAAAAATTATTTTGAATCCTTATACTCCAATAAATTAGAAGATACTGAAGGCATAGATAAATTTCTTAAGTCATATGATCTGCCCAGATTGAGTCAGGAGGATATAGACAACCTAAACAGACCAATATCAATTGAGGAAATAGAAGAATCCATCAAAAGACTACCAACTAAGAAAAGCCCAGGACCGGATGGGTATACAGCAGAGTTTTACAAAACCTTTAAAGAGGAACTAATACCAATACTTTTCAAGCTACTTCGGGAAATAGAAAAAGAGGGAGAACTTCCAAATTCATTCTACGAGGCCAACATCACCCTGATACCTAAACCAGACAAAGACACTTCAAAGAAAGAAAACTACAGACCAATATCTCTAATGAACCTAGATGCAAAAATCCTCAATAAAATTCTGGCGAATCGGATACAAAAACATATCAAAAAAATTGTGCACCATGATCAAGTAGGATTCATCCCTGGGATGCAAGGCTGGTTCAATATACGGAAATCAATAAATGTTATTCACCACATCAATAGACTTAAAAATAAGAACCATATGATCATCTCAATAGATGCGGAAAAAGCATTCGACAAAGTACAGCATCACTTTATGTTCAAAACTCTAGAAAAACTAGGGATAACAGGAACACACCTCAATATTGTAAAAGCAATCTATGCTAAGCCTCAGGCTAGCATCATTCTGAATGGAGAAAAATTGAAGGCATTCCCTCTAAAATCTGGAACAAGACAGGGATGCCCTCTCTCACCACTTCTGTTCAACATAGTTCTTGAAACACTGGCCAGAGCAATTAGACAGACGAAAGAAATTAAAGGCATCAAAATAGGAAAAGAAGAACTTAAATTATCACTATTTGCAGGTGACATGATTCTATACCTAGCAGACCCAAAAGGGTCTACAAAGAAACTATTAGAGCTAATAAATGAATTCAGCAAAGTGGCAGGATATAAAATCAACACGCATAAATCAAAGGCATTCCTGTATATCAGCGACAAATCCTCTGAAATGGAAATGAGGACAACCACTCCATTCTCAATATCCTCAAAAAAAATAAAATACTTGGGAATCAACCTAACAAAAGAGGTGAAAGACTTATACAATGAAAACTACAGAACCCTAAAGAGAGAAATAGAAGAAGATCTTAGAAAATGGAAAAATATACCCTGTTCATGGATAGGCAGAACTAACATCATCAAAATGGCGATATTACCAAAAGTTCTCTATAGGTTTAATGCAATGCCAATCAAAATCCCAAAGGCATTTCTTGTAGAAATAGAGAAAGCAATCATGAAATTCATATGGAAAAACAAAAGACCCAGAATAGAAAAAACAATGCTAAGCAGGAAGTGTGAATCAGGCGGTATAGCAATACCAGACTTCAAACTATACTACAGAGCAATAGTAACAAAAACAGCATGGTACTGGTACCAAAACAGGCGGGTGGACCAATGGTACAGAATAGAGGACACAGAAACCAATCCACAAAACTACAACTACCTTATATTTGATAAAGGGGCTAAAAGCATGCAATGGAGGAAGGATAGCATCTTCAACAAATGGTGCTGGGAAAACTGGAAATCCATATGCAACAAAATGAAACTGAATCCCTTTCTCTCGCCATGCACAAAAGTGAATTCAAAATGGATCAAGGAGCTTGATATCAAATCAGAGACACGCCGTCTGATAGAAGAAAAAGTTGGCTACGATCTACATACTGTGGGGTCGGGCTCCAAATTCCTCAATAGGACACCCATAGCACAAAAGTTAATAACTAGAATCAACAAATGGGACTTACTCAAACTAAAAATTTTTTCTCAGCAAGAGAAACAATAAGAGAGGTAAATAGGGAGCCTACATCCTGGGAACAAATATTTACTCCTCACACTTCAGATAGAGCCCTAATTTCTAGAGTATACAAAGAACTCAAAAAATTAGACAATAAGATAACAAATAACCCAATCAACAAATGGGCCAAGGACCTGAACAGACACTTCTCAGAGGGGGACATACAATCAATCAACAAGTACATGAAAAAATGATCACCATCTCTAGCAGTCAGAGAAATGCAAATCAAAACCATCCTAAGATACCATCTCACTCCAGTAAGATTGGCAGCCATTATGAAGTCAAACAACAAGTGCTGGCGAGGATGTGGGGGAAAGGGTACACTTGTACATTGCTGGTGGGACTGCAAATTGGTGCAGCCAATTTGGAAAGCAGTATGAGATTTCTTGGAAAGCTGGGAATGGAACCACCATTTGACCCAGCTATTCCCCTTCTCGGTCTATTCCCTAAAGACCTAAAAAGAGCATGCTACAGGGACACTGCTACATCGATGTTCATAGCAGCACAATTCACAATAGCTAGACTGTGGAACCAACCTAGATGCCCTTCAATAGATGAATGGATAAAAAAAAATGTGGCATTTATACACAATGGAGTATTACTCTGCATTAAAAAATGACAAAATCATAGAATTTGCAGGGAAATGGATGGCATTAGAGCAGATTATGCTAAGTGAAGCTAGCCAATCCCTAAAAAAAATGCCAAATGTCTTCTTTGATATAAGGAGTGTAACTAAGAACAGAGTAGGGATGAAGAGCATGAGAACAAGATTAACATTAAACAGGGATGAGAGGTGGGAGGGAAAGGGAGAGAGAAGGGAAATTGCATGGAAATGGAAGGAGACCCTCAGGGTTATACAAAATTTCATACAAGAGGAAGTGAGGGGAAAGGGGAAAATAATACAAGGGGGAGAAATGAATGACAGTAGAGGGGGTAGAGAGAGAAGAGGGGAGGGGAGGGGAGGGGGGATAGTAGAGGATAGGAAAGGCAGCAGAATAAAACAGACACTAGTATGGCAATATGTAAATCAATGGATGTGTAACTGATGTGATTCTGCAATTTGTATACGGGGTAAAAATGGGAGTTCATAACCCACTTGAATCAAACTGTGAAATATGATATATCAAGAACTATGTAATGTTTTGAACAACCAACAATAAAAAATTTTAAAAAATAACAAATAGGTGTAACTTATCTTTTCTAAGTAGTGATTACAATGTAGAGAATGAAAATGGTTTCAAAGTATTTTAGTGTTTTTGTCTAGAAAAAAAAATGTTTGAGAAAATAATTTTGTAGACTCTTATAGGATATTTTCTCTTTCTTTTTTTCCTAATGAGGGTAACATTAAAAAGACTTCTTTAGTTACCAAGAAAATAACAAAATGTGACATATTCCATCAAAAAAAATTGATGTCTCTATGTAATCTTTGGTCACCACTTGGTCTCCAATGAAATAACCTTGGGATTTGAAGAGAAAAGTGACAGTAGACATATCAAATTGGGTAGAAATCAATGAAGCAAAGAATACAGATAAGAGGTCCAAAATTAAAGAGGAATTCACATTTAAAAATGTTAATTGATAAGCTAAAATCTGACAGAAAATATTTTTTCAAACCTAGGTTTGTTTCAGTTGCAATCATTAAAGAGCATTTCTCTTTAATGCTCAAACTCTCTGTTTTAATTTCAAACTCTCTGTTTACCATGCATATCAATTATTTAAGCTCCTTCTTGTTCTTCAGTGATCTCCCTACATTTCAATTAATAAAATATTGTAGGAAAATCAAAAGAAGAGGGGCTGGGGATGTGGCTCAAGTGGTAGCTCGGTTTCCTGGCAGGCATGCAGCCTGGGTTCGATCCTCAGCACCACATACAAACAAAGATGTTGTGTCCACTGAAAAAAAAATAAATATTAAAATTCTCATTCATTCTCTCTCTCTCTCTCTCTCTCTCTCTCTCTCTCTCTCTCTCTCTATCCCTCCCTCCCTCCCTCCCTCCCCCACTCTCTCTCTCTTTTTAAAAAAAAGAAAATCAAAAGGAGACACAGATAAGTGACAGGAAATGTGGCATAGTGACAGAGAGGCCAAACTGCCAAGCTTTATTTATATCAACAGGTCATTGGCATCAGTAGTACATACTGTTCACTTTATTAATAGGCAGATTACAAACTTAGCAACATTATGCAGCTTATTTATCAGTTATATACTAAGTTGCAATGTGCAGTTTTAGGAGTTTTGTGTAGCTCTCAAGAAAGTCCATTGTATAAATTTACTGTTTTATGGACAGATTTAGACTCAGTGAACCATTGTGCTTGTCTAAAAAGAGAGTTTCTTTCTTCCAAGGAGTTGTGTGCCAGAGATTATGTTTCAGGCTGATAATACTCTAGTGCAGAGCCTTTTCAAGCAGGGCACTGCCATAGCAGCTTTACATTGCACATGTACTTAATTACTTGACTAGTTCCTAGGGAAAATTGCAGGGCATTCTAAGGCGGGGAAACAAAGTCTTGTCACCCCTACAAATTATTCCACAATGACTGTGAGAATATGCATAACCTGGCATTTATTTGCATTTGGAGGCTCCCTAGAAAATCTGCTCATTTCCAAATATCTCTAGGCAAACCATTGTAAGATATTAATAATACAGGAGAGTTTCTTTAATATAATTTAAATATTTATTCATTCAATTTTTTCTCATCAGAACTTTATATGAATGCTTATATTAAATATTCTGTAAATTTTTTCTGCCATGTAATGAATAGCAGTATTTCACAATACTTGCTCCTAGTGGTTCTGTAAGTATAGCTGATCAATGTGGTTTAAAGAAGAATTTTCAGGGCTGGGGCTGTAGTTTAGTGGCAGAGGGCTTGCCTCACACATGTGAGGCATTGTATTTTATCTTTAGCACTACATAAAAATAAATGGATGAAATAAATGCATTCTATCCATCTATAGCTACAAAAATTAAAAGAAAGATTTCTATTGTAATACAATTATTCATAATATTGTAGGTAACATTTCTCTAATTCTTGTGTCTTTTTTGACTCTCACTCTTTAGAGAGCTTCAGTGTTGTTCATTATGTTTTCTCACATTAGTGATACTGTTTTTGTTTTTATATCTATATGTAATAATTGAATAGAAACTATCATGACTTGTCACTTTAGGACAACATTAGGTAAAATTAAACTGCATGTGACCCATATGCCAATTTTCAATCAAGTTTTGTATGCTTTTACTTACAGTACAAATATTACCCCTGTTTTATATATGACTGTATATTGCCTTGATTATTTACTCTGCTTTTGTGCTTAATAATGTAATGTATCTAAAGTTTGTTATATATATAAACACACACACACACACATACATACATACACATACATACATACTCACATACACATACAGCAGATTGAACACAGAGGTTCTTGTAATATTGAGCTACATCATCACCCCCTTTTGACTTTTAGTTTGAAATAGACTCTTGCTAAGTGGCAAAAGTTGGAATTGTATTTCCATGTTTCAGCCTTCCAAGTAGCTAGAATTAATGGCATATTCATCATCTCTGCATATATAAATCTGTTCTTTTGTCTAGGAGTAAGACATTAGCTTTTTAAATGTACCATAAAGATGTTTACAATTCTTTTATCTTTTATATATTTGTCAAATATGTAATTGTGGTCAAAACTGTATATCTTTGCTGAACTTATTATCTTATATATTTTAAATTTACTGGTCAGTTCTGTTCATTCAAATTTTTTTGTAACATTTTTTTTCTAGAAAATTTGTATCACATTTTTTCTTCAAACAGGTTCTCCTTTTCCTTATTTTTCATCCCTAATGCCATTCCTTTTGGTCTTTATATTTGGCTACAGTAGATATCTCTCAGAAGTAGAATTACCTGGTATTTTTTTTGAGGGGGGGGTTAATTACTATTTTACTTAACACACTCTCCTGAATGTTGATCATTGTAGATATTATATAATTTATTATCTTTGAAAAGATTTCTAACTTTTTCATTCCAAATTGCCTTCATGTAGTCATTTGAAATGATATTTGATTTGCTTGCCACATTGGTCTCATTTGAATGTTGTTTAATGAGAATAGGTCTGTAAATATATTTTGATTTGACCATCAAGTTGAGGGCTAATTGATATACTTTCAATTTTATTACCCATGGCTTTCTCATTTAACCTCATTCCATTGAATATTGTAGCTTTTATTATTTTATATCAGGAATTACTATTTAAATTTTTTTAGTATGTGTAGTTATTGATGTATCAAGAATATTCTAAAGAATTGTTCAAATAACTTATTTTGTTTACACAAAAATAATATTGATTGTTTGGTATTACATAGTTTTCTTAGATTTTGGGGGGTGCTACTGGCACTTTTTTTTAAGAACAGGTGTTTAACCACTGAGCCACATCAACAGCTCTTTTGGGGGAAGGGTATTGGGGATTGACCTCAGGGGCACTTGTCCACTGAGCTACATCTAAAGCCCCATTTTTTTTATTTTACATAGAATCATGGTCTTCTTGATTTGCTTAGCACCTTGCTGTTTATGAGGCTGGCTTTGAACTCACAATCCTGCTGTTTCAGTCTCCCAAGCTGCTTGAATTACAGGTGTATATTACTGTGCCTAGCTGGCAGCTGTTTTTATATTTTATTTTGTGACAGTGCCTAGGTAAGTTGCTTAGGGCCTTGCTTAATTGCTGAATTTGGCTTTAAACTCATATTCATAAATTTTGAATATCTCTTTCACTTTTGCTTTCCAATTTATTATTTTATGTTACAAAGCAACTTCAATATTTTAATATATTTAACATTTGTTTTGTATTTTTAACCTGATCTCTTTGGAACAATATTCCATACACTATAAAGAAGATTGCCTCTGTAAACCTAATTCGTTTTTAATGCTTTTTGAAGTTTTTTCATTCCCTGAGTACTAATACAATGATTTTTTTTTTATTTACATCAACTGGGGATTGATGTATCCTACTATTACTGTGTTGCTTTTTATGCTGTTGAATTTTTTTTTGTGATTTCTTTCTATATATAAAATATATGATTGGAGTTACAAATATTTCGACTATGATTGTATTCCAGTGATTAGTCATATTTATCTTTATATGATATTGTACTTTGTCTCTCATTTATATAATTATTATCACCTTTGAAATTTTTAATGTAATATTTGTTATATCTTTTTTGTTTTTAGACTTTTGTGACCTTATATCTTAAGAAAACATTATGTAGATTTGCATCTGACATAGTTAATATATTTTTAGGTTTAATCTTGTTAATCACATTGTTTTCTGTTTAGTTTTTTACAAATTAGTTTATTTCTACTTAAATTCCTGATGAGAAAGAACTTATTTCTGTAGATTTCAAATTTTGTTGATTTTTTATAAATTTTTCTACTATGAAAAAAACTGCCTTAATTTGTATTTCATAGATTTTATGGTGATTATTTTATTTTATTACCTTCAAAGTTTATTTTATCATTACTTTGGAATTATAAAAAAGTACATAGGATCTCACTGAGGTACTTAGTGCCTCACCATTGCTGAGTCTGTCTTTGAACTTATGGTGCTCCTGCATCAGTCTCCCCAGATACTGGGATTACAGTCATGTACCACATCTTCCAGCAGTACCTGTGTATTTTAATTAATTCTAGCCTTTGATATATTTTCTTCCTCAAATTTCTAATTTATGAGACTGTGTGTGTGTGGTGCTGGGGATTAAGCCCATCCTTTTGCATGTGAGGCAAGAATTCAAACATGTTAGCAGTGTCCCCAGCCTGAGACATTGTTTTTAAAAGGATATTTTTAGTATATAATTTCTAACTTTTCTGTTGCTGTTTTTTCTAATTTTTTTTCAATTTTCTACATTGATATTTAGTTTATTAAATACATTTCAGGTGGTTTTCTGGCATTACCTAGATAATTAACAACATCAATTTTTGAACTCTCAATTACTAGTATTACATTGTTTGCTTGAGTTGAGTATACTTTTTATTGTGTGAGCTATTATTTTCACTGGGATATTTCTATTCAAAATCTGTTCAATTAGATCATTATAGTCATTTTGGAAAATATTTGGAAGTTACAAAGTAAACAAAAAAAGGTGATGTGCAATGATATATAAATTTAATTCCATATAACTGGAAAGCTGAGACAGTGGAATGCTAGTTTAAAATAAATTTCAGCATCTTTTTCATAAACTGTCTTTTAAAAAAAGTATATAGATATAGAAACATAGAAATGCCTGTGGATCTAGTTCGGTAATAGAATACCCCTGTGTTCTCTTATGAAATAATCCCCCCAAAGATAAAAATATAAATAAACAAATAAGAGATATTCATTTCCTGAAACATTTGAGTCATAGGTGGATTCTGAATATGTTGAAGTGAAGGGCTATGATTTGACATTGTTGTAGTAATATTAGTCAGTTTGCATTTTGTCCTCATCTGTGGTGCTATAATTTCTTATATAATTTTCAAAATTCTCAAAGCTTTTGTCATCATGTTGTAGTAAATTCTATGTATTTCTTGAGTAATAATCACCTTAAATCATACTGTTCTGTGGCTATTCCCCCCCACACACTTTTCTAAAGTTTTATATAATTGCAGAGTTATTCACCATAGTAAGTGAAATAACTTCCTATTATGTTTTTTAAGGTATGTCTTCTAATCAAAACCAAGAATTTTCAGGAGAGCAAGAAATACAATATTTTTTGAAAAACTTGAAAAAGCAAAGGTGTGGAAAGCAGGACAGTTAATACTTGGTTTTAAACAAGAAATTGAAATTGAAAGAGAGGGAAGTTCAGAAATTTTGTCTTAATGAATGGGAAAAAACATGAAAATTATTTATTCAAAAAATTACAAGTTCATCAGGTTATATTATTACAAAAATCTCAGAAGACTGACTGCTCATCTAGTGCCATTCAGTTTTTCTTTCCTTAAAACTTTAAATTACACTATTGTAATTGTAAAATTTTTACTACTCAGTATTTTTTGTAAAACCACTTGCAATACACAATATTTTATATTGCAAAAACATGTATCAAATTACATTTACACAATGTTTACAGGGCATTATGAAGCTGTATCTTAAAAATACCTTTAGTATAATAAAGACTCAACCAGTTTGCTCAGCTTTAGAAATAGGATTAGAATAGAAATAGGCATTTTAATGAAAAAAAAACTCAAAAAGTTATAAAATGCTTATAGTCAGTTATGTTTTTAAAACTTTTAATAATCTCTACATAAGCACAGGTTAGAGAAAAGTGTACAGATCATTAATTTAAAGTTGCAGCATTCTAATCTGTCTTTTTTATAAAGTAATAAAAAGAGATTTTCTACACAGTATAGACAAATTGTCTAATTTAAACACATGCATACTATTTCTACTTAAAAGAAATACATGCAGATTAAGGAAATGCTGAAACAAGCCATAGTAAGACATTTCTGTTGAAAAGAACAATTCAGTAACTAAATGTGCTTACAGTGAAAGTTTGGTAGGTATTGCTTTTAAATGCAATAATAATTAAGCAAAAAAAGAAGAAGAGAAGCAGTTGAATCTTTCTAAAACACATCAAATAAGCATACAGCTCATCTGTCATGTATGACAATCCAAACACAGGAAAGTTCCAGGAACTTTTAGCACAGTCTCCCAGAAAGCCCACAGCCCAAATGGCTTGAGGAATCACACCAGCAGCCCAAATGGCTTGCAGGAATCACACCCCAAAAGCAGACATGAGGGTCTTGTGAGAATTGTGAAAGGCTTCTGACACTTTTCTGGGATCTTGCTAAGAGGTATAAAACAAGCCTGAGATAGAAGTAGTAGGGATGGTGTGGGGCAAATGAAGAACAATGAAGGGCTTAAGCTAATAATTGTATAACCCTTTGAGAAAAGTAAAGCAGCCACAGTGGTGATTTAAGACAACCTTTGAATGAGGAATGGCTTACCATTAAACTTCTCCTCTGTAAGAAAAAAAAATATCTATAATGTCTTTGTCATTTCATGATTCTGTCTACCATTGCAGAAGCCAACTTTTGTAGAACCTTCTCCCTGAAACTTGATAGTTTGAGTCAAAGGTGCTTGTAAATATTTATTTATAATTTTAATTCAAATTGAAGCAGTCTTTGTGTAGTTACCAATGTATTTATGGCTCATAATTTAGCATAATTACTCCATGTCATGGGACATTAAGCATCCCACCTGAGTAATTTCTGTTTTGGAAGGTGATGAGCCATCTGAAAAAATAAATAAATATCTGAAATAATTAGTAAAGGAATATAAGACCAGGCAAGAACTTATGTTAAAAGCGGTAAAGCATCTTATAGATTCTCTAGACCACATAAGTTCTGAAAAACAATTGCTAGATAATTTTTCCAGTTCTTTATTTAAGGGAGTGTGCATCAAAGTAGGAATAAGATTTCAACAGGAAGAGTCTTTCTTGAGACAGGTTGATTGGCATTCTGACATGTCTCACCCATCTCTGTGATGCTAAGTGGCTATATGGCTCCAATGAATGATACCATCTCCAGTGCCATGCTTAATTTAGACAAAACTAGGTAGTATATAACATGTACTGGATAGTCTCAAACCAGCTGGATTTCAACTGTGAGTTCCCAGATACCAGACTTTTTTCCCTAAAGGCTTCCATGCTTTTATTTTTAATTTCATGCACAGTTTATAGATATCTTTCAGCAGCTCCATCTGACATGCACTGCTTCATCTTTCATATCAGCAGGGATTTTTACCAGACTCCAAGTGAATATCCCAAAAGATCTATGCATTTTTGTGGTTTTGGGTGGAATGAGAAAAACTTTCCAAGTGTGAGAAACAGAGACTTCCTGGATCCTATACATGTCTCTAATGAACTAAATCCTGTTGCCATTAGATTTTCCTGAGGCCCTAGGACTACTTATCTGTGCATCTCAAGGAATATGTTTTCAACAAATCAAAAGTATTCTCTAACTTCTTTCAGTGAGCTAGTTACATAGAAAGAATTTTAAAAACACCCTCAGTGATAGATATTTTTGCTGGAAAGTTGAGCAGCCCAGCTCAGATGAAGTTTGCTCTTTGGATTAATGAAGAATGCTCTGGCACATCAGGGCAATGATATGTCCCAGTGCCTGCAGGATTCCCCACAAATTAAAACTAGACAATAGTGTGTTGGAGGAAAGGTGGAACTGTAGGGATGTGGGGCATTGGCTAAGCTGGAGAGAGACAAGAACACATATGGCAGTCACATTTGAGGACCTGTGTGTGCTTTCAAATATATTTGAACAGCATTTTTTAATTATACCGTTCCTCTAAAAAATGAAAAATTTACAATGGAGTCTATTTCATGCTTTAGTTAGTCACTGGAATAATTTAAAATTCACCATTGAGTAAATATACACAAATATTTCTTTAGACAAGATAGAAGAAAAAGGAGAAGGAGAAGAAGAAATTTCTGAGTTTTACTAGTCTCTCTGACTGTTACTTTACAAAAATGATGAAATGAACAGTTTCTCCTTGTGGCAATGCATGGAATTATAATGAATGTGGGAGTATTTGTACTTACCTAATATTGCTTAATTTAAAGGTAGAAAGAATTTTAAAAACACCCTCAGTGGTACTTAGCGAGACCTATATTTATGATAAATCTTTTAGGACCTGTAGACAGTCTCTACCCTAGGTAATTTGCAGCATAATAGATTTGGTGTAAAACAATGTAAATTCTGTGAAAGTCATTAAAATTTTCTTCTTTTTTTAAATCCTAGAAATCACCATGTGATTGTTTAAAAGAGCTTTACAATAAGAAAAGTGAAAAAGGTTTTAATCCATACCCAAAATTTATTTATCCAAGCTTTTATAATCAAGAGACAAATTACACCTATAAGGTATGTGAAATCATTTTTAATAAAACTACAAGAATTTCTGAACTCCAGAGAATTAATATTGGTGGGAAGCTCTACAAGTTAAAAAAATGTAAAAGCATTTAAAAATTCCTCAATTCTTTATCAGAGCAGTGATAAATCCTCCATAAGTAAAGAATGTGAAAAATATTTTACTCAAATTCTATGTGTTACTAAAAACAATAGGCTTTACAATGGAGATAAACCTTACAAATTGAAGAAATGTGAAAATGTATTTAAGTGTTGCTCAAACCTCTTTAAACACTACAGTAATCATACTGGAGAGAAAATCTGGAAATGTAAAGAAAGTGTCAAAGCTTTTAATAAAAAATCAAACCTTACTCAACACCAGAGATATCATACAGGAGAAAAGCCATACAAATGCAAAGAATGTGGCAAAGCTTTTAATAATAATTCAAACCTTACTCAACACCAGAGAATTCATACTGGAGAAAAGCCATACAAATGTGAAGAATGTGGCAAAGCTTTTCATAAAAAATCATGCCTTACTCAACACCAGAGAATTCATACTGGAGAAAAGCCATACAAATGTAAAAAATGTGGCAGTGCTTTCACTCAAAAATCAAAACTTACTTGACACCAGAGAGTTCATACTGGAGAAATGCCATACAAATGTAAAGAATGTGGCAAAGCTTTTAATCAAAAGTCAGAACTTACTCGACACCAGATAGTTCATACTGGAGAAAGGCCATACAAATGTGAAAAAAAGTGACAAAGCTTTTAATAAAAAATCACACCTTACTCGACACCAGAGGCTTCATAGTGGAAAAATGCCATACAAATGCAAAGAATGTGGCAAAGCTTTTAATCAAAAGTCAGAACTTACTCGACACCAGAAAATTGATACTAGGGAGAAACCATACAAATATCTATAATGTAGCAAAGCTTCTAATTGAAGGTCACTTCTTAGTCAACACCAGAGATTTCTTATGGGAGAAAAGCCATACAAATTTGAGATTGTGGCAAAGATTAATCAAATATAACTTATTTGACACCAGAGAATTAATATTAGGAAAAAGCCATACAAGTTTAAAGAATGTGGCAAAGCTCTTTATCAAAGATCACACATTTCTCAACACCAGAGAATTCATACTGGGGAGAAAACATACAAATGCAAAGAATGTGGCAAAGCTATTCTATTAGGAAAAGTATTGTTGTTCACCAAATATTCATACTGGATAAGAACCATGTAAATGTTAAGAATGTGGCAAATTTTAAGTATGCTTCAAGTGTTGACAAGAAACAGATCATTCATACTTGCAACAATTCTCACAAATCTGTAGACTGTAAAAGTCATTTCCTGTAACATAAAACCTCATTGGTCACCAGAAACATCATACTGGGAAGAACAATTACAATTGCCCAGAGATAGCTCTGCAGCATTGACTCCATAAAATTCCAACCCTTGCCCAACTGGCCATTATTCATTAGCCAATGGAAGTGGGCAGGAAGCATGATTGGATGCTCCAGCTTCTTTCCTTCTATGGACCTCTCTAGGTTCAATTGTCATTTCCTCAGTTTCTCTGTATTGATTGAATTCAAATCATCTTTTTTTTTCAAAAGCTATATTTAGACTTAAAGGCCTATTTGTACCAAACCAACACATTAGTAAAATTATCTTATGCCTGAAGTCTATGATCACATCAATATTTTTCCCATAATCTCAGCTGGACAGAATAGTCCTATGTCAATGTCTTATTTATTTATTTTATTTTATTTTGGGTGTATACTGAGGAATAAATTCAGGTGCACTCATACACTAAGCCACATCCCAGCCCTATTTTGTATTTATTTAGAGACACAATTTCACTGAGTTGCTTAGGGTAACACTTTTACTACTAAGACTGGATTTGAACTTGTGGTTCTCCTGCCTCAGCCTCCTGCACTACTTGGATGCAAGGCATGCATCCCTGAACCCAGAAATCAATGTCTTTTGCTTTGTAGTTAATTAAAAAATTTTACTCAGGATTTCATGTCCATAAAAAGCATTCAAAAGATGGTTTTGTCACACTTCAGGCATCAGATTCTGGCTTTTAAATGTCCTGTATGATACATCTTAGCTTTCTACATCAAATGCAGAGTTCAAAAGTTTGAAACCAGGTGGCTGAGAAACAAAGATATAGAACAGCAAAATGCAGCACATGTTGTGGTTAAATCCACACATGTAGTGGGTATAAATGCTCACACTAAATAGACATCAAGAGGCCTGTACATGACCCCTGAGGGTCCTGAGCCTCCATTCAGACTTTGAGCCCCTGAGCCTTCAGAGGGTCTGCACAAATGAGAAAGAAGCATACTACCTTTTCCGAATCCTAAACATACTATAGCATTTACTAGACAGACCAGAGGAAGCACTGTGTGTCTTTGTACCAAAGTGTGGTTCTACTTGCATATATATGACATCTGTTTTAGAGAACACTGGGACAGTACCTGATGAAACATAGTTGCCCTTTTTTCTCTTAATAGAAAACCACAGCCCTGCACATTTTTAAAACAATTTTGTTACAGTTGAAAAAAATAAGAATGGTTAAAAAATGGTGTCAATGAAAAGCATTTGAACTGATGAGTCCATCCTTCCAGTAGCACTTACAAGGATACAGTTGTGTCACCCAGAAAAAGGCAGGTCTGTCCCAAGCCACACTGTGAAAGCTCAGAAAGTCACATCTTTCCCTGGACCCATCCTCGGCTCTTCAAGTTGCTTTACCATGTGAATGATGTTTTTAACAGTTAATAAAGTATGAGGAAATCTCTCCTACTGCAGTACTTCAGGTTCTTTCAGGATTCTGGAAGACTCAAACTTCAGATGGGCACACTGGTACACACTTTTCATCCAAGCAGCAGGGGAGTTCAAGGAAGGAGAATCACAGTTTCAAAACCAGCCTCAGCAACTTAGGAAGAATCTAAGCAACTTAGGAAGATCCTAACTCTAAATAAAAAGATTTGGGTATGTGTCTTAGTGGTAGAGAGCACTTTGGTTTGATCCCTAGTACAAAAAAAAGAAAAGAAAAGAAAAAGAGGCTCAGGTTTTGTGGTCATCAGACTCAGTTTATGCTGTACATAAGTCTGAACAATTGCGTTATTTAAAAACTTTTTTAAAAAAAAATTATACTAGCTATAGTTACTTAGTGATCACCATAGTGCTATAAAGCACAGATACCTCCACCACTAACTTTTACTGTCACAGAAATACCTCCATAATAATCCCACAATATTAAGATGATGCCTCTGTTGATGGAGGGATTAATTTGGTAGCCTCTGTTCAATTACTCTCTCACAACAAGTGTGCACTTAACCCCTGAAAG
The DNA here is from genome assembly GCF_021218885.2 of Marmota monax. Taxonomy (NCBI): domain Eukaryota; kingdom Metazoa; phylum Chordata; class Mammalia; order Rodentia; family Sciuridae; genus Marmota; species Marmota monax. The sequence continues at coordinate 2,029,303 of NW_026694242.1, read as the reverse complement.
TTTCAGTAATTCAGACCCAAAAATCATGCCTTACTCAACACCAGAGAATTCATACTGGAGAAAACCCATACAAATGTAAAGAAGGTGGCAAAGCTTTTAAGAAAAGATTATGCCTTATTCAACACCAGAGAACTCATACTGGCAGTGGGTACACCCAGTGGACATTGGGCATTCTAGAGGCAGTTTTATTTTCAAGTAGGGAATAGGATTACTAAACATCATCATGATGGGCAAGCCTCTTACCAAAAACAAGCCTTTGATCTCTAAGTTTTACCATGCTGAGGCTCAGGGTAGATCATACATGCTGAAAAAAAAAACTGGTATTTTTCTAATTTATTTTTTCTCCCAGTGCTTTAAGCACAATGATTGTCTCCCAGTGGTGAGGAAGGGAGGAAAGAAACAAGAGAAGGAGCAGAAGGAGACACACTGCATATTATCAGAAGAAACCTAAAGCCTTCAGGCAGGAGAATTATTAATTTGGGCCTGATTGTGGTGCTACTAACTCTCTGTCAAAGAGTTCTACCAATCTTCCCAAACTTACCAGTCTTGGGTCACTTGTCAGTATCAAGCCAGATGCCCCTACTTGAACAGCAGGCAAGATTCTTCCTTAGCAGAAACCCCATTGAGTAAGCAGTCTTTCCACCTCTTCTTTTCCAAGAATGAATAGTGAGTCATTGAGGACTTCACCTGCATTCTTGTGCGTGCGCGCGCGCACACACACACCGACACACACACAAATTAATATTCAGGCCATCAGAATCTGCAACCCCATGCTGGAGCTGGTGACCTGGGACATTATCTTGCCATCTCCAAGAATAACCTTTGACTTCTGATCCTGCACATTCCAGAATTTTCTGTGCAGTGTTTCACTTTCCCCTTCCAAGATGCCATCCGAGAGAAAAAAAAGCTACAGTGAGATTCAAAGCCTTTTTACTGCCATCGTCTCTGTATCTGAGTAGTCTTTCCTTGTCCCATACATCCTGAGTTTGTGCCAGTCAGTTACCACCTGGTGTCAAATTGAGGATAAAAGGACAGAGGAGAGATTGTTAAAAGGCATCAGAATTCTCTGCTCTGCTTGCCAAGATTTATGGCTCACTGGAAGACACTCTATTAAAACAAAGAGTCCTGTTGCTCTGCAGTCACTCACAAGGCTGCATAGGGTCCATTAAGCAAAAAAAAATGATCACAAACACCATTCCTTGCCTGAGGGAGCAGAGAGAAAGCCTCTAGAAGAAGCTACAGAGTCATTTTCTCTTTTTTTTCTGGAAATACAAAGTACTTGTGTTACCAAGGCCTTTTACAGTTGTGACTCTCTTCTTTGACAATGGGGCTTTGCTTACCATCAAGGGGATAAATTCTTAAACTGTCTATGTGTGTGTGGGTGGGTGGGTGTGTGTATTTTGGGGGCAGAGGAAGTTACTGTGGATTTAACTCAAGAGCATTTTACAGCTGTTCTACTATACCTGAAGAAGATCCCTAGATGTGTTTTTGAAATTTTACTGTGAGCCAGGATCTCACTAAATTGTTCAGGCTGACCTTGAACTTACAATCCACCGCTTCAGTCCCTTGAATCACTTGATTTATAGGCATGGACCACCTCACCAAGGCATGCATCACTTCACCCAGTCATGACCTTCTGGAGAGACCTAGTTTTTAGAGATAGTCAGCCATCTTCCCAAGTTGTTCATGTCAAAATTAACTAATATAATTATCATACTACCAATATCCTTCTAATTTTGCTCCCAGCATCCAAAGTCAGTCTTTGTGTGATATAATAATGGCATGTCCAGTTACCAGAATAACAGAGATGGCTCATGCCCCCTAAAGCTCACTGAAAATATAACATAATAACCCTAAATCCACTTATGCTGTATCATCTTTTCTTCCTGTGCAAATAGAAGAAAGTCTCTTTTACATGTTCTCCATCACCTCCCACACCCCTATCTCCTGACCAACCCTGGAGCTTCCCAAATGGCTCTTCACTACTGCTTATAGAAAGCTGTAGCTCTCTGTGACAGTGCATGTGTTCATGTGCATCTCCTATATATGATTAAAACAAACCCTAAGGACTCTTACGACAATGGCAAATCTATAAATCTCCTCAAAAGGGCCAGAACAACTGCATCTGTAACCTGTACCACTTAGACTTGGTCATAGGGAGGCACCGAAGCCCCTGCTTTCTGTTAGGCCTTCCCCATCTTAGTGCTGGGGAACACAAAAGGCTTCCAGAGGTGGGAGGAAAGGATGGGCTCTGCACCTGGAATGTGGGAATTGTGCAGGCACTGTTCCTGTTGCATACAGTCTCTTCCAGCATTGTTGTAAACGTGGGTTGCAGAAGAGGTACATTAGCAGATAATGTCCACAATAGTCTGGAGTAGAGCTAGGCTTAGATTCAAATTCGAGATATCTTCCCACCTTCTCAGTTACCTTCCTTATAAACACTTTAAAGCATCAAAAAAAGGCAGGCCATATGTTCTGAGTGTTCATAAAACAGAGTATACCTTTCAGGAGAAGAAAATATTGTCTCTACTTTTCTCTTCCAAATTGGTATTATTAGGGCCTATGACCATATCTCTGCCACTATCAGGACTTCAGGCTGTGGGCAAATAGTCAGCCTTTCCTGTATGAGGAGGAGGACCTGCACCATTTTAAATAAATTTCCTGCTACAGTACTATAGTAGTACTGTAGTCAAAGACCCTGGCTTCATATCACTTCCTGGAATCTGCAGTAAAACCTGCCTCAGCATAGGGACACTTCAGGGACTCTGATGGGAGCAACCAAGAGAAGCCCCCAGCCACCTGCAGAGCGCCTCCACTGGCAAAAAAAACAAAAACAAAAACAAAAAACCAACGCTCGCCATCTAGTGGTCTTATCGGGCAACTGTGGGGATCTGCACATCATGATCCAGAAACTTTATTTAAGAAAACCATGGTCCATCCAATCATGGTTACAGTGCAGTAACATGGCCTTTAGAGATTTTTTATTTTTTAAAATATTTTGTTTTTAGTTTGAGGTGGATGTAATTTTTTTTTAATTTTATTTTTATGTGGTGCTGAGGATCAAATTGAGTGCCTCATGCATGCTATGAGAACACTCTTCCACTGAGTCACAAATCCAGCCCCCTTTAGAGTTTTTAAACAAGAGATTAGGTATCACTTTAATCTCTGGAAGCGAAGTAAAGGTTAAAATGTTTACAGGGATTGACTCTTAGCTGTGGGTGTTGTGGTTGAAGGTCTTAATGAGGTCATTGCAACAGTATTCCGTGAACATCTCAGCAGTAGAGATCCATGAACCCAGCCCCTTGGATCTCAGGGTCTGTCAGCCAGGGCTGAAACTAGAAAATTTTGGATGCAGGTCATTAAGGTGTAAGTTAGTGAGGTCATAATAACTTTTTTTTGTAAAGTGGTGAAAAAAATTGCTCTTGGAGGAGAGACCAAATCAGGGCACAGATTGTAAGCCCCAACCATGCAACTGAATGGATCATAAATATTAAGATTTGTGAGCCACTCTGAGTCTCATATAATAAAGCTGAGCTGCAACCTGAGAACCCACACTTCTATCCAGTTCTCTGGTAAAACTGATGTTTGTCTGGGGCCCAATCTTTGGGACGTAGGATCAACAACAGTATGATTTAGGCTAAACTACTTCTTGCTAAATGATAGGGGACAGATGTGAGTGGTGAGAGCATGAGGTTCAGAGAATAATTCTATAAAGTGGGGGTCACAGTGCTGACCCCCACATGCTTTTCTCTTCATGAAGAAATTAACCTGCTACCCTGCCTGCCTTAAGTGGACGTGGTAGATCACATTTATCAGTAAACTGTTATCTGCAGGAGAAAGTCAGGTATAAAATAAATGTCCATAAGAGGAAGCCATGTTACCCTAAGAAGGGAACTTTTGTGACTCTTTCCACATACCAGATTCTGAAACCCAGAGAGAGAGAAATATTTTTCCTAGCTCTAAAATCTACAAGAATTTATGGTTAAGAATCCAATTAGAATCAGTTGCATTGGCCAAGGTGACCTAAAGTTATCATAGCAGGGGGACTTGACAGTGGGATGCCATCCAGCAGTCAGTTCAAAGTTAAGTAGTAGGCCTGTGTGGGACTCTTTGGAAACTTCTCTGGGATAACCAACAAAAGTGGATTGTATGAAAGGCACACTGTCTTTCTCCCCTCTCAGAGGACCCATTATCTACTATGAGAGTGTCATCTTTCCTTGTTTATCTATTCAATAAATTCATGCCTGTTATTCTGAGTGAAATGTCTGAAATCTTTCTGACTTAGTTATAAGAATTAGAGTTTGAAAGGGGGCCTTCTTACTCTCTCAGTTTATATGAAGTCACCAACCTTGTATCATTAAACATTTACAAAATTCTCATGATCTACATTAAGCTTGCTCCAGCTACACTTTCAAGATTTACAAAGTTGTAGTCTCCAGCTCTTTCAGGAAAAGCCAAAAGATAGAGCTAAGATCAGCTAAGATAAAGCTAAGTGGTGTGACTGTCTTTTGCCTCACACTCTAGTGGTTAGGACCACCAGGAGATAAGGTTGAGCCCAGTTCCTGTGCAGCAAAGACCTTTGTTTCCCACTCCTGCATCCAAATTACCAATGAGGTTAGAATGGTCATCATCCACAGTATGTGAGGCCAGATATGAGATGTTTTCACAAGATACATGTGCATTTTCATCACTTTCAAATAAAGATTCGCATGTGAGGTGTTTTATGCTAGAAACTCACCAAAACAAATGGCAAGCCTGTGCACTGGACAACCAGAAGAATTTCATCAGAGGATCAGTTCCATCCTGTATCTCCAGCATAAGGGGCTCTGGTAAATGCTTGACTCAATAAACCACTCTTAGTTTAGAAATAAGCAATAATCTGATCTCCACCCACAAATTCTGTTCAGCCTATTCAAACCACTAGTACATGTAACCAATCAGAAGTTATCCCTGCTCAAGGGACACTCAAGAAACTGGAATCAATAACCTGGCTTTACCTGTTCTACTCACTCAAGAAATGTATTTCAGTTGATATGGTTTTTATTATGCATTGCAGAACTAGTAAAAAAAAAAATAATGTGCCTGAAACTAGAAACAAATTATTGGTTATAAATATATAACAGTAAAACAAACAAACAAACCAAAAACAACACTTTCAGAGTTAGTTTATCCACTGAGCAACATCCCCAGCCCCATTTTGTATTTTATTTAGAGACAGAGTTGCTTAATACCTTGTTATTGCTGAGGCTGGCATTGAACTCAGGATGCTCCTTCCTCAGCCTCCAGAGCCACTCGGATTACAGGCATGTGCTACTGCACCTGGCCCCAAATTTGTTTTCTTTTACACGTAAAATATCTGTGGATAGTTGTGACTGAGGCACATCTGACTTCAGGAATCAGTGTCTTTTCATCTCTCACTTTCCATTTTATTTTCTGGCCTCCCCTGTAGTCATAGTTGGCAATAAACTTTTCATGCTCACTTTCTATTTTTATTGGTGGCCCTCTGGAAGAGTATGTTCAGACCAGCTCAAACCCACTTTGCAGGTTATGAGCCTCTTGTTCAGGGGGCTTCATGCTATGAATTCCTGGTCTGGGTAACCTGTCTGACTCACCCCACATGGAGCAGAAAGCAGAAGGGGATTCCCAGGAAAAAAACACAAGCAACTTCTGAAAGAAGAGAAAAGAGATACTGGTGATAAATAACACATCAGACTCCCTTCTGATATCCAGGGAAGCCATTGTCTATACTGTAAAGCTGAGAATCTATGTTAGTTCATGACACTGTCCAAGCACTCAGGGCTCAGAACATCTCCACTTTATAGATGAGGAGACTAGAGCTCACAGGGAGTTTAAACTTCCTGTCAAATGCCATTGGCCTTGAAAGTGGTAGACCTGAATATGAAGACAAATCCAGACTGTTTTGAATCAGTGTTGACCTCCCAGCTCAAGGCTACTCTCCATCAAGTACAAGAAGATTATCATTGACATAGAGGAGGAAGAGGGGAGGCAGGAAAGATAAAGATCCCCTGATAGAACTTCACATAGACCCTGTACTGGTAAGTTTGTTCCTGAGTTTGGGAGGTTTCCTGCCTACTAATATCTTCTAGTGGTTGATAAACATATATATTTCCACATCACCTTTCTAATTTTGGCATTCATATTGTTTTTTTGTTCACTTATTTTTCTTAAGTCAACTTCCCTGGTATACTTACAGAAATGTCCTCAAAACCTTAAGTGTTTGTGGCAGTTTTAAACCAAAATGAGTAATGCTTGCCTCAAATAAAAATTACATTAAAATTCCATGAAAGAATTTAATAAAAGGCTAGCCATCTGTTCACCATTTAATATCATCCCACAACTGAGGTAGGGTCTTCCGAATCAATTTGAATAATTAGAGCTACCAGGTCACAGAAGAACACAAATGACCACTATGCTTCTTCTTCACATGCAGTTTTCCATTCCTGTAATTTCCTCTGCCCTCTAAGAGCAAGTCAAAGGAAGTACCAGGTCCTCTAAACCAGGATTCCAGGTTATCCTACCCCAAATGTGGCCAAGTCTCCACACCTTTCCTCAGGCACTAGATCCTGGCCACTGCACCCCCTAGTTTCTGAACACATAATTTTATAGGTGTATAAATTTATTCAGGGGCCTTGGTTTCTTCCAGCACTATTTTGTGTGAACACTGTATCATGTTGTAACTCCCATTTTACCTTTAGTGTGATTATTGCTTTAAGTGCCCTTGGAAGAAGTCAACAGGATTGCATTGTGTATCCATGAAGCCAGGCAGTGCTAGACCTTGCACATCTTTTCCCACTTTTCTTCTGCCTATCTGCTGCACAAATGTCTGACTTAGACCAATTTTCAGGGGAAGACACAGAGGATACCAACCCCAGAATAAAAAAGGGCCTTTGAGAGTAAGAACAAATACCAGTCACTGTGAAGAGAAAAAAGTCAGTCCTCAGGGACCTGGTCTAACTATCTTGCACAAACAGCTAGGACAGAGCTGTATTTGATCAATATTTCCTGATTCCTTGCACAAAGTTTTCTTTTATTCAACTGAGATTATTTCTATCACAAATGACATTGATCTCCTTTCTCTAAGGACAGAGTGTGCAAACTTCTCATTCTAAAATTGTCTAGTCTGTGGAACAGCCATGTAGTCATAATGACTTTCTCTCACCTAGGAGATGAACCACGTGACCTCCTAGAAGCTAATGGTCCTATAGAAATAGAAATAATAAAAAAAAAAAACTTGGAAAAACAAAAGGATATAGAGAGCCCCACCACACCTTGCCCTCATCCTGAAGACTCCAAGACATTTCATCCTGTGGATGGAGAAGGCTTCATGTGATTGCATAAACCAGAATGCTGCACATAAAGTACATTTCCTCTGTCTCAGAAAGCAATATGAAGTCGTTGTGGCTTGAACTCTTTTCTCTCACAGTTGGCCACTCAGCTCCCTTCTGCTCAGCCCTGTTTCACAACTGGGTTTCAGTCTGGCTCCTCTCTCAGTGCTGGTAAGGGTCATCCTTAGGAGGTCAATGCATCCCACCTGCTCAAAATCTGTACAACTACACCAGAAAGATAGCTGAGTATGGGTGAGAGACACAAAGAGTCTATGAGTTGAGGTCCCAACAATTTAAGGACAGATATTATCCCCAAAGCCTAGACTTCCAAGAAAGTGTGGTCTTGTGAAAAGGGAAGGGAGAGGAAAGAAATCATTCCCCAATCAAGAATACTTCCTCTACACTCACTTCTTGTTTTATTATTTAGCATAAGATGTTTATTATGATTATTTTTAGAATGGCTAAAAACTATAAGAAACCCAATCACCCAATATAGCAATATGGCTGGGTATCTATGGTGCAACTATTCTACAAGCTTTTATGCAGACCTAAGAATGATGGTTTAAAAGTATGGATGGTTTATTTCAGATAATGTTCATATGTAAAAACAAATTGTTAATTGCATGTGTGATGAGATTACTACTGTGCTAGTTGATGCTGCATTTCTTGAGCAAAATGTTTCAACCCATATACAACTATAGTGGTCCTAGTGAACTTCTTGCTAGTGCATACAAATATAGAAATACATGACTGAAGTATAATCCCTGTTTCCACTCAGTGCCTCAGAGTGGCCTGGGATACCCAACTCTGGCCTGCATGCCCTGTACAGCTGTCCCTAAGAATTTATGCTAGGAAGCTCATCCAGGTACCAAACCTGTCCTGCTTCATAGGAGGTGCCACACCAAGAAGAATGACACTGTATTTTGCAGAGTGCATGTGGTCTTGAGGAAAATTTTTTAAAAATTTAAGGCTTGGAATGGACATTCCTATGAGAATGAATGTGTCAATGTTGCTTGGGGGTTGAGCCCTGACCCTAACCTCAGGGAGTTTACAATTCAGGATTACTATTCACAGGTCTTGCTCCTTCTCCAGTATTGTAAGAGAACTCAAGGTCACTAGTACCTGTCAAGTGCCATGACCACAGTTCCCTGTGTCTGTTTCTCTGTCTCTCTTCGTGCTGCCCATTTTTTTTCAGCAGGATCCCACAGGGAGTTCCTTCATCAGCACTATGTAAAGCCATATTTGGCATGTTTATTGTTAACACTGGGATGAAACTAGAGCTTCCTTGTTGGGGCTGATACCTCTACTGGTTAGAAAATACAAGGGGAGTGTGGGTCATGTCTGCCATTACCAAGAGTCTGTGCCAGCATTAATCTCAGCTCTTGGACCAATGTGCCCAAAAGGGGTGTGTGCATTAATTAAACCTTGAAAATTCAAGAGGATACTTACCTCAAGTTGTGACTTCTAGAGATACATTGCACACCATAGCTGGGAGCATCTTGGGCACATTGCTACCAGTCTCAGCTTGGCTTAGCTAAGGAACTGGTCTTTGGAGAAATGGCCCATCCCTCTCCTAAACATCTGAGGACCAGGCCTGGTTTGGATTCACTTACACTTAATTGAGGAAGGTGTATTTTTTGTCCCCAATATGTTTCATTTCTTTCTTGCTCCCTATTTGTTTTCCCTCTTCTCACCCTATATTCATTTTTTCCGTAATCATGGTCATGACAACAGTGTTAAAGTCATCCATCATGTGTATTAAGCTTCAGAGTCATTCCTTCAAGTGAAATCTTGTCCATACTTCATAAATAAAGCAAAACTGGTTCCCAAAATGCCATAGATGCTGCTACCAAGAAGCAAAAGTCAAAAACACTGAGAAGGTAGCACCTCTAGCAAGTAGAGAAATGCAATTTAAAACTACACTGAGCTACCATCTCATTCCAATTATAATGCCAATTATCAGGAATATAAGTAAAAGCAAATTTTGGTGAGGATGTGGGAAAAAAAGGAAACACTCAAACATTGTGGTGAGACTGCAAATTTGTGTAACCTCTCTGGAATTCATTGTGGAGATTCAAAAAAAGAAAAATCTAGTATTTAACGCCCCCCCCACTTTGAACCAATTATCACATTCATATATATATATAATATTGTAAGAGAACATATATGTATATCATATATATATATATATATATATATATATATATACACACACACACACACACACACACACACACACACACATACATATATGACTTGGTATCCAATACAGTGTGACAAAGTCACATCAATGTTTATAGCAAAACAATTCACAAGAGTTGAGCTATGGGACAAAGCTAGATGCTCATCAACTGATAAATGGATAGAGAAATTGTTGTATATATAAACAATAAAATATTACTCACCCATAAAGAAGAATGACTCTATTACATATCCCTGTAATTAAATGGATATGGAGACTCTCATTGTGAGTGAAACAAGAAAAAAAAAACATAGGTGGAATGTTTTTGCTGATATGTGGAGGCTAAACCACAATAAATGAGAGAGGAAAAGGGGAGAAGTTCAGTAGATTATCCAAAGAAACCTTCAAGAAACGTAGGATAGGAATAGGAAAGACATTAGAATGAATAATTAGAATAATTATGAATTATTGTTTTAACTGGACAAAATATCATTATTTATTTTTCTGGTGCTGAGGATTGAACCAGATCTTTACATGTGAGGCAAGCACTTTACCAATGTACTATATTCCCAGCTCAAAATAATTATGAATTATAAATAAGAGTTTCTATGCTTGTATAATTTTATCAAAATGGATTCTATGCCATTAAACTTAAGAACAACAACTAAAATAAATTTAAAAATAGGTAATAGGAACATGAAACAAAATTGATAGAATAAAAGTCTGATGATTAAATATCTTTAGGTTTGTTTCAGAATTTTTTTAATCTCTCCCTATGTGGAGTCTGCCAAAGGTATTCAGGCCTGAAAAGAGAAGAAGAAGGGACTGCACCCCTTCTGCATTGATATACAGGTGAAGGGATCCAAATGAGAAAATAATCTCAAGGTCCCCCATGTTTAACTAGGGCAGAGAGGAGCAAGGTGCTTGATTATATATTTATTTAATGGCACATACATGGAGATATATATAGAATTATAAAAATCTGGAATTAGTTTCCTGGATTTACAATGAAAGCCAAATGTTTTTTCCTTGAAGAAAGAAATCCTTGACCCTCTTTTAACAATAAGTCTCCTCTGTTTTATATGACTTTTTGCACACCTGATATTTGGGGAGCAAGATACAGAGCTCTCTTTTGAATCGTATCAAAACAAGCAGGCAGAGGTGAGAAGTAAGTAATGCTGTTTTTTTTTTCTTTGTAAAGTACAGAGTGTCCAGCTGCAATTAAGGATGCACCCCTTGGCAGGGCTTTTTTGACTGTTGTAGGAAGGCAGGTGAGCACCCAGGTCCCAGGATCCAGGTGAGTGGCAGGAGCCAGAAAGATTACCCAGGTTTGCCTTGTGGCCACCATAGGTATTTCTTTCAAAAAATGTCTCACCAGTGACCAAGGGAGCCCAGGGACAGCTGGATTTTACACATGTCTGTGCTCTCTGATGTCTCTTCTGTGCTAATCTTCTTATTCTGCCTCCAGATTAAACCACTTAGAGAAAAATCAGGCTCTAATGTGGACATCCACATCCAAGTCTACTACAGGGCACCTGCCAAGCCTGCTGGAAGCACTCACCAATGTGGGCAAAAGGCAATGTGTTTACTTGGCACTGAATATTTCTTTTCTGTTTCTACTGTTTTTGTTTTAGCTCCCTACCCCAGGTAGCCCATGTATCAGTCAACTCTACTGGCCTTCCAGTACTTTTACAAGATGTATTGACAACTTTCCAACAAACTGAAAGGCCATATTCATTTGCATATGTTTAAATATATAAAAGATAAAAAGTCAGCACTCCAAAGAATGTTTTGTGATAGTCTTATTATAGGAAGTGGTCCAGGTAATGAAGCTTTGAAATCAACCTCAATTTTTTAGCATTAGAACCAAATAGAACTTAGAACTCTGGTAACCAGGCACACACATTCCATAGAGGGTGCATTATTCATCTCATTTAAAGGGAGATGCACACGATAAAGAGATGTTTTCATGGTGTATTCAAACCTTCCAGGGTTCTAGGCACAAATATGTCCAGAGCACATTTGCATGTTGGCTCAGCCTTCACACCAGGACCTATGACTATTTATCAGAAGACATTTATGGGTAAAAGAGAGCAGTTTAGAGAAGACCAATCCAGGCAAGTCCTCATCTGGGATCAGAGCTGGAATGTTTTTTGACATTCCCCTTCTGTGTGTGTGGGGGGGTAGGGAAGTAATTGAGGGGCACCTTCAATGGCAGAATTAGGTTATATCAGGACATGGGTGGTAAGGTGGATATTTAAATATTGGATTCTAGTTTTTTTACTAAAATTACTATCCAAAGACCTTATTCTGTAATACAATGTGTGGAGGTCTATGCATATATTTCATCTATTTCTAATCTGTGTATGAAATTTTTCAGTGGGAATGTCATCTTTGGAAACAGCCAGTATTAATTATTGTCCTACATGTAAATCAAAATTTTTGCCAAGCTCCTTGTAGACCATAGTAAAGCTACTTGTTAATTCTGTCTCCTGGGGAAAGAGGAAGTGCACCAGAAAACTCACAGTGATATCTGTGTTGTAAGGTTAGCTAAGCCTTCTGGAAAATTGTCTCTTCAAGAGAAAAAAAAAAAGCTGGAGATGGCCAGAATATGCAGAACAAATACCCAAGATGAGGAATCTCCTAAACTCTAAGAATTTCACCACTTGAATCATCTACATGGCCATTCCAAAAGAATTCTAGATTGTATTATTCTCCCTGACAACATAATACATGTAAATCTTCAGGTTATATACGTGGAGAAATAACAGAGAAATCATTTTCACTTTGTTGTCAGTGTTTATTGGGCACTTATATTTCTTTTCTGTTGCTACTGTTTTTGTTTTAACTACCTGCCCCAGGTAGCCCATGTACCAGTCAACTCCACTGGCCTTCTAGTCCTTTAGGAGACTTATATATGAACATCCTTACTAAGAAAGTTTTGACACAAAGAGAAGTGGGAGTTACATAAACAAAGGAGGTAAATGTAGTCTATATTGTTTTAGGGACGTGCCATACCAGAAAACAAGTCTCTATAGCCCCATCTGGTAAGAAGCTATGTCCTTGAATGCCTTTAGAATATTCTAGTAAGATATTTATTTATTTATTTATTTATTGTTGCAGCAGGTCAGCCTTTCAATGCTGTTGGAATGTGATTTGATCCAATTGTACATTCATTCAACCAAGGGGCAGGGACAGTATATGTGTATCCTAATGGGCTGCATCAGTGTCACAGGGATGTCATAAGACAATGAATAGACTGAGTTACACAGATATTTATTTGTCCTAATTCTTTGAATTTTTACATCAAGATACTTGCTGGAATTATTTCCTTTGAGACCCACTCTTTGAGATGTAGATTGCCATCTTCTGTCTCCATGTTTGCAAGACATTTTTCTGGGCTTCTCTGTGTCCTTAGAAAGTAGGTTGCTTTAAACATTAAAGCTTCAAATACAATTGATTATACCTCCTGGCACTATTTGCATATTAAGTGAACCAATTGAAATTACCAATAATTTGAAAAGAATATCCTCATTTAAGAGTCCTAACTCAGTCTTTAATGAAGAGCTAATTTGAGAATAGCTTGGTTATTTTTCAGCCAGTGCCCATGTAACATTATTCTTTGCAGCTCATAGTTCCATTCTTCAATAGTTGTTTAGGTGTCACTCTTACCCCTGAGTTCTGTCTAGCTTCTAGTATTAATTTGGCCAGGCCTGTTGTTTACTAGTACAGCTGTGGGCTTTCCCTTGTTTTTTTATTGAGCTGTGTTTGATATTACTTTCTCTAATGATAAATCAGTAATCACTGCTTATTTTTCTTTATTCTTTTATCAATTTTATTTATTTTTGTCTAATTAGAGGTAATCTATTACAGAATAGTCACTTTGTGATTGGTTAAGCATTATTTCAAGGTTTTCTTGTCTATCTCTAATTCAGGATATTTTTATAATGCCAGGCAGGTTTTCTTTATTTTGAGATTTAAGTTGTTAACAAGAATATTTGGTATACATTTTAAAAGATTGTATTTTTAATCTAAAGACAATATTCTGAATATAAAGGTTTTAAAAATAATAATTTTCCAAAGAATCATGAAAGCTTGGATTAAAATATATTTATGCAGCCAAGTGGCTTCACTTAGGTAAAGAATTTTTATGTAAGAAGATTTTGTTGTGTTTTATTGTTGAAAGCAGATATTCCTAAGACAATTTTCTGAATAGATTTTATTAAAATTATTAAGGTAACTGTGGCATCAACTTTTTTTCTCCCCTAACAGATCACCAATGGAATCTCCTCTTTATGCCCAGTTTGGTCATTTGTCCACCTTGGCCTTCAAATACTGTTTGAATCTAGAGTATTTTTAAGCATATTTAGCAAATATTTCCATTTTGGTTATTGAAACAGGAAAACAAGCCTGAAATATATGTAAAAGTCATATTTAAAACTTTTAAAAGTACTAATTACCTTAGAAAGTGTGATAAGTGCTATCACTTTTTATTTTTTATGAAAAGTAATTTAGATATACACTTTATATCAAATTCAATCATAAGAGATGCCTTTTTTGTTTGGGTGAAACAAAAAAGAAAGACAGACAGACTCAATATCTCATTGCCTTAGAAAATTGTTAGGCTGAGCAAATGGCAGTGCAGAGTTTTATAGAAATGTTCTGGCAAATACCACTCAGAGTTACTGGAGATTGAACTCAGGGGCACTTAATCACTGAGTTACAACCAACCCCATTTTTGTATTTTATATAGAGTTAGGGTCTCACTGAGTTGCTCAGTGCCTTGTAATTCCTGAGGCTGACATTGAAATTGTGATCCTCCTATCTCAGCCTCCTGAGCCACTGGGATTAAAGGCATGTTCCACCATGGCTAGCTGTGTAAGATATTATAAATCAGTATATGCATGACATTTTTTTTACAAGTTTATGTGTTACTCAAAGACGTATAGCTTTTTGTTTCTAATGAAATTCTACTTTTAATTGAAGATGGAAAGACAGTCCTGCATTGCTCCTGCCCATATTGTTGACAGGAAAAATCATGTGTCATCAGATGTGTTCTGTACCATCAGAGGTGCTTTTTAGCCTGAAAGATGTTGGTAACCACTCTGGACAGTACAAAAATTTAAGTTCTGAGTAAGGGGTACTGAATGGTTACTGCACCCCACAATATATTTGAATTTTACCCTCACTCGAAAAAATGAGGTGTGGTTCCAATTTTGGGAATCACTCAGTGAGGTTGAGTTACACACTCCTGTTCCTTAGGAATCCTATCCCTTTTCACTTTTTGGGATAAAATATTCCATGGAACTTCCCCCTTGTGTGTCCCCTATATAAGAATAAAAAATTCCAGTGGCTCTCACTCTTTCCATGGAAACTAAAGGTTGGAGAGCCATCCCAAAGTGTATAACAGTACTTTTTTGTCTTATGTGCTTCTTTTACCATTTTCTTACTTTTTGAAATAGAGTTGTGAACACAGCATACGTCAACCAGCTCCATTGGATGGCAATAGGAATATTTGTCTGGCAGCCTCATACACATTGAAACATTGCATCAGCTTTAAATTTCCTCAGT
The DNA here is from genome assembly GCF_021218885.2 of Marmota monax. NCBI lineage: Eukaryota > Metazoa > Chordata > Mammalia > Rodentia > Sciuridae > Marmota > Marmota monax. The sequence goes on along the minus strand of NW_026694242.1, from coordinate 2,014,204 downwards.
CAGTTCACAGACACACCAGGAGTGAGAGATTTTTATCAAGGGAGAGGAACCTCTTCTCCACTCCTACTACTTGTTAATGTTATCTCATGTTGACCTTTTATGCTTACATGTAATTTTTTTTTCAGTTTGAAGAGAAACAGTAAGTCTTATTTTCCAACTTGAAAAATTACTTAAATAGCCTACTAATAGTTTTAGTGGCTATTATATATTGAGGACCTCTTGAAACATATCTTTTTTAATTCCTCCAATTGGATTCTGAGGCAAGTATAATTAGTTTCCCTTACAATCCTCACAACTGCAGATTAGAGCTGATAACTTACCCAAGGGCACAAATGATGAGCTAGGATTCCAACCCTGGTCTACACACCATGCTCTCTTCTGCATCAGCCTAATTCTTCTTTACAATTTACTCGCTAAACTTTTTTCATGCTCTTGATAATTTTTTCTCATTGTTTTCTTTTTCTTCTTTTGTGTAGAAGATTGACTTTCAATTTGAAAAAAAATAATTTCCAGTTTTGGCTAAAGATGGAAAGGCATTTTACTTTTACTGCTGCCCAAATGGTTTGCAGGCAAAAATCAGATGGCTTCAGCTGTGTTCTGCACCACCAGATGTTTCTTTAAAAAATCTGAAACATTTGACCAAAAGTTCATTGTGCAAAATAAAACATTTTTATGCTTGTTATGTAGATTATATTTAGACTAACCTCAGTTTGTGTAGCAGTGTCAGTTATTGCTATAATTCAAAACTAGAATCAATAATATTTTTTGATATGGTAATGGCAAGCAGCCATGGATAACACTTAGGATTTCTGGCCTGATCAACCGATAGGATAGATCTTTTCCTGAAATGATGAGACCCTTTTTATATTTATTTATTTACTTACTTACTTACTTATTTTGAGATGCAAGAGTGTGTGTGTGTGTGTGTGTGTGTGTGTGTGTGTTGATGGTTGTGTATGCAGTTTATTTTGGACATTTGAAATTTGAAATATATATTGCTTAGTGAATGTTTAGAGAATTGTATGTATTGAATCCAAAGCAAGCAAAGGTATCTAGGTTAATTTTGTCATGTTAATAAAATTTAAAGTTTTTTTTTTTTAAAAAACCTTTAAAACATGTGAGGCAATAGGTCCAGCTCAGGGACTCCCATTGCATCAGGCGTGCTCTTATCTAGGAGTCACAGTGTTGGGTTTGGTTATATTTTGTAAAAATAATTTTTTGGAGTATATAGGGAGTTGTATAACTGAACAACAGAAGAGGACTCAGCAGTTGTAAAGGTTGCTCTTTTGTTAAGTGAGCGAGTAAACAGTGAAATGGTTTCCCAAAAACATAAGTGCCTAATGTCTGAAAATTGTGAACATGTTAGGTTACATGGAACAGGGGAATTAAAGTTGAAGAAGCAGTGATAAAATGACAAGGATGGAAAGAAGGAATAATAGAAAAAGGGAGTCTTCAAGTTAGTGTGGCAAGATTTAGTATGTCTTACCCTATATCAGACACACACTCAAATGCTGGAATCTCTTAGTCTTAACATCTTGATCAAAGGCTTTAGCCCTGAGAGTCACATTTCAATGTATGTTATGTATACACAAAGAGGGAGAGGTCTAATTCTCTCAAGGTTCCTCTTCTCCCTCTGGAAAGGGAAAGGCTTAGCATTTCTTATGTAGTTCATGTAGGAGAGGTAGTAACTGAATCCTCATACCCACCTTATAGCTGTTCTCATTTGCATTCTTGGGCTCTTACAACATTACTGTCCTAAGATTATGATTTTCATTAAAACTCTGGGGTAAGAGAAGAATCTTTTATTCTTTTTAAATATCCTGGTTATTTTATATTGGAATAACTCTGTTTAAATCTATAAGTGTTTTCTAGTTTTTGTTTGTTTGCCTCGCTCACCTCTCATGGTACTGAAATTGAACCCAGGGAATTCTATATCTACATCCCTGATTTTTTTTTATTTTGAGAAAGAGTCTTACTAAGTTGCAGAGGCTGGCCTCAATTTTGTGATTCTTGTGCCTTTGCCTCCTGAGTCACTGGGTTTAGAAATGTGTGACACCACATCTGGCACAGATTTCCTAATCTTACCTAGCCCATAAGCCTAGGTTTTGACCCTCTAAAACATCTTTCTTTTTATAACTATATTTGGCCTGCTGATGTGTACAGCAGATATAAAGAATTGGTGCAGCCATTTGAATGAATGAAAGGATGTGAAGGAAAGTCAGGTACTGTCTGTAAACTTCATCAGAAGAAGCAAAACTAAAAGAGTAACCAACCTCAAGACAAAAAGTGTTTAGAGCAGAAAAATATCCTGAATGAGCAAATGATATTTAGAAAAAAAATGAGAATAAGATATAAAAAATGAGAATAAGTTTTAGGTAATCATGGATTATATTTTTCTGAGAATATAAAGAATGCATGTTTATTTCCTTGATTTACTAAAATCAAATAGTTAATTTTCTATCATTGCATTTGCATGTTGGCTCCTAGTCTCTTGGGTCTTTCTCCTCTCCCTGACTGGGAGCTTGTATAACTCTCCGGAGTTGTAGATCCCTTAGGGTGTACTGCTACTCTATAAGGTGAAATGTTAAACTCATAATTCAAACTACGGATATCTGGGCATTATTTTAGTATCCCTAGGTCCTTCCTATAACTCTCTTAATTTTCCCATAATTACAAACAAGAGAGTATATAATTTACATAAATAATATTCTCCAAATAATACTTGATTAAACATATGAAATAATTAATGAAGACATTATAGCATTATTTACCCAATAGAATGTTTTACTATTGCATCGATCCATTAGCAAAGTGAATAGTGGGAGATGTGTGACCTAATAACATCATTAAATGCATGACAAGGTTAACATTAAGAAATTCACACTTTATTTAGCAACAAATTGCATCTGTAATGAAATATAAGTAAAAACGCAGGGTGGACCATGCTGTGACCCTAGGGACATAAGAAGCTTTGCAAGTTCAAAGTCAGTCTCCATAACTTAAGGGGCACTGAAAATTTTAAATTTTAAATTTCATATAAATCTTAAGAGACTTCTGAAATAATCAACTCTGAGTATTATTATTTCTCCAGTTGTGAAAAATGAGACTCTTAAGTAATTGTTGATTTATACTAAAATTATATCCTTTTAGGGATGCACAATTCTATACTTGTATTTCCTTATTTCTACAATATCAGCTAAAGATGTTAAGAAAATTTTCAGCAAATGTCAAAAGCAATTACCCATTTTCTACATTTAAATGATTTTTTTCCACCTAGGTCCCAAATACTTCAAGAGATGGGCTATACATAAGAAACTTACTACAATCTTTATATTTGTCAAGGTGTTTTTGTAAATATTTTGCTGTTATCTAAGGTACACACTTTGGACAAATGCTACTCCACATTTGCTACAGATATGAGGTCAGAAATTTTAAAATGTCGGAAATTTGAATACAGTCTTGGACACATTCTTTGGGTTTCTATATGCTAAAAATCCTCCAGTGTTTTAAAAATGTTTGATCAATGGCCAAAAGCTTTGCAAAATTTTTTCCACATGTCCTCTCACTCGTATGAATTCTGAGGTGCTGAGTAGGGTGTGAACAACTATTGGAGACTCTGTCACCTATTTTACATTCATATAATTTCTGTGCTATCATATGTCTGGTGTGAAATAGTGTTGAACTACTGTGAAATAAGGGTTGATTCATCCTTAAAGACACTGATGCAATGTTTTCATTGTAAAACTTCTCTCCAGTGTAAAATCTATAATGTTTAGTAAGATGTGATCTTCAATATTAAAAGCTTTGCCATTCTTCACATTTTTAGGACTTCTCTCTAGTATGGATTCTCTGGTGTCGAGTAAGTGATGATTGTTGATTAAAATCTTTGCCACATTCTCTACATTTGTAGGGCTTCTCTCCAGTGTGGATTCTCAGGTGCTGAGTAAGTACTATTTTTTGATTAAAACTTTTGCCACATTCTTTACATTTGTAGGGCTTCTCTCCAGTGTGGATTCGCTGGTGCTGAGTAAGTGATGATTTTTGACTGAAACTCTTGCCACACACTTTACATTTGTAGGGCTTCTCTCCAGTATGAATCCTGTTGTGGCAAGAGAGATGTGAGTTTTTATTAAAACTCTTGCCACACACTTTACATTTGTAGGGCTTCTCTCCAGTATGAATCCTTTTGTGACAATTATGCTGTGAGAGGCTATTGAAAGCTTTGCCACACTCTTTACATTTATAGGGCTTCTCTCCAGTGTGGATTCGCTGGTGCTCAGTAAGTGATGATTTTTGACTGAAACTCTTGCCACACACTTTACATTTGTAGGGCTTCTCTCCAGTATGAATCCTGTTGTGGCGATCAAGATTTGAGTTTCTATTAAAACTCATGCCACACACTTTACATTTGTATGGCTTCTCTCTAGTATGAATTCTCTGGTAATTTTTAAGGCTTGGTTTTTGACTGAAACCTTTGCAAAATTGTTTACATATGTAGGGCATCACTCCAGAGTGTGTCCATTGGTGACAAATAAGATTTGAGCTTTTATTAGAAGTTTTGTCACATTCTTTGCATTTGCATGGCATATCTTCTGTATGAACACTGTGATGTTGAGTAAAGTTCTTTAGTGCATTGCATTCTTCACATTGGTAGGTCTTCTCTGCAGAATAAATTTTTTGGTGTTGAGTAAGGGTTGAAAAACTTTTTAAGGCTTTCCCACACTTTTTACATTTACAGGTCTCTCCTTCAGTATAAATCCTCTGATACTTAACAAGTTGTAACTTTTCACTAAAAGTTTTTTCACATTCTTTAAATTTGTAGAATTTATCACTGTCATAGTATCTGCTGTGTTTAAAAAACATATCAAAGCATTTGCTTGCTCAATATCTTCTATACTTATAGGGCTGTCTTTCTCTATAAATTCTCTTGTATTAAGAAAGCTCTGCACTGTGGTTAAGAGCCCTTTCATATATCTACACTTGCAGGTTTTTGTCTTGGCTATGAATATTTTAATGAATACTAATTTTTTATCACTGAAGCAAGACTTTCCTACATTTTTCATCTTGGTAAATTTCCTTTAGAAAAGGACTAGGAGTTCTCTATAGTCATAATTGTTATCACCAATGTAAATATACTGGTCATTACTCAGGGTAGAGACATGGCTTATTGTGTTACTTATAGCATTATCTATATAGTGCACTTTCCAGAAATCTGTATCAGAATTGTCAATGAACAATAGTGGGGAAGTAGAAACTTTTCTACAATTTTTAATATTGTCCATTTGGGAGCAAGGAGAAATTAATATTTTGTTTCAGAAAAATGGACATTTTATAAAGAAACTCCCAAAAGGTTCACTTTTAGAAATATCTTTTCTGTGCAAATGTTTGACTGGAATTTTAACTCAGTGCTACTTTTATAATTGGCCAAGTTAAAAACTGATGCATGGACTAGATTTCAAATTTTCCACATTGCCTTTCAGTTAAAAAATGGCTATGGATTTATTCTTAAAATACATATAAAACTCCTCAAAATAATTGGAATACATTGAATTTTTGTTTCAGATATTAATTTTCTCTGGTGTCTTTTGACCATAAAATTTTTATCATAAATAGGGACTACTGATTGATTTTGTCTATTATAATACAATTTTTGAACTTTACTCTCACCTATTTTTTCCCATTGTTTTCTTGGTTGTAAATAGTCAAAGTCACACTTTCCATATCTTCCCTCTCTCTCTTTTATTCCCTGCTCTGGTAAAATTTCTCGAGGATGATGAGAAGTCATGGCTGTAATAAATAAAAATAACAAACATGTTTACTTACTGTACTGGGCTGAGTATATTTTGCAGACCTAAGAAATTACACCAAAAAATAACATCAGCAGGGGAGTGGATTATTAAATCCAAGTCTATCATTACTGTAGAAATATATAAATCAAATAAAAATACACACAGAAAATTACTTTGAAAATTTTCCTAATCATCTTTGTGTTCACAGTATCCAAGATGAGTACATTACTATGGAGAGTAACATAGTAGAGAAAAATACATTGTGTTACACAAAGATTTTCCTCCTTCAGAATATATTTTCAAAATCTACCAACTTTCTTCTGTTTCATTAAAATATAAAAATATGAAACATGTGAATATTTGGGGACTGTTCAAAAAGGGGTTCCTGCTTACCAACAGAAAAAAACATGGCTAAATCAACTGTAAGCAAAGTTTTGAATTACTCAAAGGGAATAGTCAATTATCATTTAAAAGAAGTTTACTGAAATAAACCAACACACAAAAAACAGAATAAAAATTAATCAAGAATTGTTACTAGTAATAAGCAGAAAATGTATGTTTAAAGACTTTCTTTAGAAAATGTCTGAAATAGTCAGGGGTGGTTGTACATAGCAACATAGGAGGTTGAGCTAGAGGATCAAAATTTGAAGGCCAGACAAAGTAAAAAATGCAAAGTGCTAAATCGCCCCTAAGTTCTCTTTCCAGTACTAATAAACACATCTCAGAAAATAGGAAAAATGAAACATCCAAGCAGCTCAGTTTTCTCCAAGTTGTAAAGACTCAAAGTAGGTTTTAATCCAAGTTTAAAAACTCAGGATACTGAGAGCATCCAAGAGAAAAAGATGGGTCACCTAGAAATGTGTAACTATATAATTGTGAAATCCTTAGTCAAATCTTCACAACACAGGAAGGAATTTGAGTCTATCTATATTCAAGGGATGAAAGAATAAAATTATCAACCAAGACATTATATTCACAGCTACTACCTTTCAAAAGAGAAGGAAAATGAAGACTTTAAACATATAAAAATACACACACTATTCATCAACACTGGATCTGTTCTCCAAAAAGTACTAAAGGTGATCCTTCATAATAAAATGTAAGTGCACAACATCACAAGTCATATGAAATTTTAAACATTTCTTGGCAAAAACAATTCTATTTTATTGCAATGACGGGTCTCCAAACATGTAATTTTGCAATAGAATTTGAAAGAAAAAAGCATAACAATACTGTCAATAGGCATATATACCTGTAACAATAATATAATTTTAAAAGGACACATAAATATATTCAGTTTTTAAATAAAGTGAAGTCAAGTTGGTACTCATACAAAGTATGAGTAGGAGATTCTTCATTTTTAGAGTTTTTTGTTGGCAAATGCAAGATTACAAAATTCTGATCAAAACAAAACTTGGATATCTGAATTAACTCTAAATATTGCAACTGTAGGTAGTCTACAGGATACTCTAAATCTAAGAACACACACATACTGAAAGCAAAAGGATATAATAATGACACAAAAGTGATCGAACAAAACCTGGGCTGTCTAAATTATAGACAGTTATAGGACATAGAAGACGTTTTAAATTAAAAAAAAAAAAAAACTTTGAAAAGAGGCAAAAGAGAGAAAAGGACCCTTTCCCTAGGTTCTGAATTAAGAGTAAATACATTTGCTGCGTACTTCATACTTCCCAAACACACAAAGAAAACACTGAGAGGGTTGAATGAAAACAAAGAATCACTGTGATACTAAGAGACATCAATCCCCACTTACTGAAAAGGGAAATACAGTGAAGCAAAATGGTAATTGCAAAGCATAAGACTTTGAAAATATTTTGAAACTACTATAGACTTATAGAATCCCTGTTCTTAATCACAAGTGGGATATTATGCTGGTTAGATCAATTTTATATATTAAAACAAAGGTTAATAAATATTTAAGTGATAGTTTTTTTGTAACCAACATGGAATAAATATTTGAAGTCAAAAGTGGTAGGGATTTTCAAAAATCCCTAAATATGTGTCAGTTGATTGAACACTCTTTTGCATGCTGTTGTTCAAAATTGAAAGATTAAATTTAAAGATGTCTATGCTACTTAAAGTTAACTAGAGGCTCCATGTAGTATTCATCAACCTCCCATAGTTATTTTTTTTTGCAGAGAAATCTATCCTTTAAATTGTATGAATATCCCCCAAAATACAAATAAGACTATTTCCCTGCTTAAAAATATACTAAAAGTTACAGCATTCAATTGTAAATGCAGACATGGAGTTAGGTAGATGGACTTCTTAGTGAGTGTGGCAATAACCTTCACATCAATAGCAAATTAAAAACATTGCACACCAGTGTTGTTACAATGTTATTCAACAGAGCCATCATAGGGTATGCAACCCAAATATCCCTTGAAAAGAATGATGAGCCAATTTGGAATATGGAAACTAGAACTTTGAAGTCAAAGAATTGATTCTAATTATATATTTTACAAAATCTATGTACACTAGGTTAACTGAAATGTCACAGAAAGAATACTGCAGAATTCTAGGAACATGACATCTCTAAACTAAAGAAGCAGCTTTCTGAACAAAAGAGAATTGTTTTGTGATGGGGAGACCGAAATGAGCACTTGCTTCCTAGGAATTGATTTTTTTTTTGAGATGTAAACTTTTTAGAGATACATTGCATAACAATTTGAATTAATGATACTGAACTGTATATTTAAGATTTTGGAGACAGTAAGTTTTATTTTGTGGTTTTGATTACAATGAAAATTAAAAGATAAAGAGAATTGCAACATTTCTCAAAGCTACATTTCAAATAATGTGGTCTTTATCCTATAAATAAGAACAAGCTCATCCATATACAAACAATGGGCATGCATGTAATCTCAGCTAGTAGGAAGTCTGAGGCAAGTGAATTGCAAATTCAAGACATCCTCAATAACTTAGTGAGAACCTCTCCAAATATGAGTGAAAAGGAGCTTGGGGTGTAGTTCAGCATGAGAGTATCACTGCCATCAATCCCCATTACACTTATACATAGAAAACTTCAATTTCTACATACATGGGCAGAATGAAAAGCCAATCAAGATAAAATACAAAAGTCATGGACAAAAGAGGCTTAATATTTATACAAGCAAAAGCACATATAATATTTTTGGCAATACAAACAAGAATCATACATATCTTAGTTTGTGAAGCAATTAACTGATATGAGGAAACCCAGTCTGTAACATGGAACCTACTGTACACAATTTAAAAAAGAAAAACAAACAACCAAATTGTAAATATCCACAGATGTATTATTTTACAAATCCTCTAACTCAAATAAAACTTACACAATCTCTCAAAACAGCAGTCTTTGTTCAACTTGACATTCATTCCATGGCAGATAATTTCACAGAAAATACATTACACATATCAGAAAGAACACTGATAAGGAAACTTTAGTGAAAAAAATGTACAAATAAGATTAGAGAAATTGACTTATGATAGTAATGTATTACAATGGGTGGACCTAGAGGTCTCCAGAAATGTGCAAAACTTTCCTGCAAATAATGGAAGGAGGGCTGGAGTTCTAGAGTAGTGTTACAGAGCTTGTCTAGCATGTGTGAGGCCCTGGGTTCAATTCTCAGCACCATATATGGATAAATAGGAAATTCATTAACAACTAAAAATATTTTTTTAATTATGGAAGATCTGTCAGGTAATATTGACACTCACAAGGCAAGGGGAGTGTTTTGTTGTTAATTTGAATGTATGGAGACATTACTGGAAGAAAAGCAGGATACTACATAATTTTAAAGCACAAAACACAGGACAGGTTTTTCTATGATAACAAGAGAAAGAATTCAAAGCTTCTCAAAAATATTTTCTGCTGGATAATGTCTCAATGAACCTTTTTGAATTTAGACTTCCTCCTCTACCTCAACTATGTCCTCTACTATATGTGGGCCACAGGATTTGACATCACTGCATTCCTCTAAGACAACCATATGTCAAGTGAAAGATATATATCATGCCACCAAAGGAAAACATTAAGGATGAAAGGAAACATCATTAACATTTTCTTGTCAGAACCAAGAACTACCCCCATCTTTTTTATTGAAAGCATAAATCTGCAACACATTCTTGTGGAGAAGTTCCCAAAAGATATACTTCAAGGGAAGAAAACTAAATAGTGATAATTAGGAATTTTGAAGGAAAGTTATGCTCACCCACAAAGACTAGGTTGCTGTAGTTCTCCAACATCACTTCTCTATATAAATTCTGCTGAGCAGGATCCAGGCATTCCCATTCCTCCTTAGAGAAATCAATAGCCACATCCCTGAATGTCAATGGCTCCTGAAATAAAAATTGTTAGATCAATAGAACATGGACCAAACCATTATTCAGTTTTTAATTTGAATTAAGAGTTAGTAGAACTGACTGTCGTGTAGGAGAGTGACTTTATTTATGTAATAAGATACTTCCCATTATCTAATTCAGAGGAAAATACATAAGTCTAAAAATAGTATATATATTCCATATCAGAGTGAAGTGAACTATATATACCATAATCCAAGCACTGAATAAAAGCCCAACTCCTAACTTTTCTGCCATCAGTGAATGTGAAATTTGGCGGACATTCCAGATGCAAATCAGACTTGTCAAAGATATTCTCATAAGGTGATTGTGCACAAGGGAGACAAAAAGACTAGTAAAAAAGCTTTTAAAAACAGTCTGGTTCCTATTCTCTCTACTTTCTATCCATGAGATAGATTGAGATCCACAATACAATTAGTTTCAAGTATCATCCATGACACATTCCCAATGTGTAAAATATTCATAAAATAAAATATTTGGAGACATGTAAAGTGACACTTCCACCTCGTGAAAAGACAAACTTGAAATATTTCAAGTTCTATAAGCAGTTCAACGAGTGAATCAATTTGGTACAATAGAATGAACAATGGGTTACAGAAGACTTCAAGGAGGAGATTAAAAAATTCTTAGAGGTAAACAAGAACATAGACACAACATATCAAAATCTCTTGGACACTATGAAAGCAGTACTAGGAGGAAACTTCATTGCATGGAGTTCATTCCTTAAAAGAAGAAAAAGTCAATCATTGATCTCATACTTCATCTCAAAGCCCTAGAAGAACAAATCAACAGCAAAAGCAGAAGGCAAGAAATAATTAAAATTAGAACTGAAATTGAATTAAAAGAAACAATTAAACCTTGACAAAAAGTTGGTTCTCTGACAGACCCCTAGCTATGCTGATGAAAAGAAGGAGAGAGAAAAATCAAATTACCAGCATACATGATGAAAATGGCAATATCCCAACAGACACTACAGAAATAGAGAGGATATTTAGAAATTATCTTGAAAATGTATACCCTAATAAAATAGAAGATATTGAAGGCATCAACAAATTTCTTAATTCATATGATATGCCCAGATTGAATCAGGAAGACATACACAATTTAAACAGATCAATATTAAATGATGAAATACAAGATGCCATCAGAAGCTTACCAACCAAGAAAAGCCCAGGCCCAGATGGATACACTGCAGAGTTAAACAAGACCTTTAAAGAAGAAATTCAAAAATACCAATACTCTTCAATTTATTTCAGAAAATACAGAAAGAAGCAGCACTTCCAAACTCATTCTATGAGGCCAATATCACCCTGATCCCAAAACCAGACACGGACAAATGAAAGAAAGAAAACTTCAGACCAATATCTCTAATGAACATAGATGCAAAAATTCTGAATAAAATTCTGGCAAATTAAATACAAAAACATATTTAAAAGGTCGTGCACTAAGATCAAGTGGGGTTTGTCCAGGGATACAGGGTTGGTTCAACATATAGAAATCAATAAAGCTAATTCATCACATCAATAGACTTAAAAATAGGAATAATATGATCATCTCAAGAGACACAGAAAAACCATTTGACAAATACAGCACCCTTTCACGTTCAAAAAATTAGAAAAACTTGAGATAACAGGAACATACCTCAACATCATACTGGCTCTCTACATTAAGGCTAAAGCCAACATAATTCTAAAGGGAGAAAAACTAAAGGCATTCCCTCTAAAAACTGGAACAAGACAGGGATGCTCTCTCTCACCATTTCTATTCAACATATTTCTTGAAACACTGGCCAGAGCAATTAGACAGATGAAAGAAATTAAAGGAATAACTACAGGAAAAGAACTTAAATTAGCACTATTTTCTGACAATATGATTCTATACCTAGAAGACTCCAAAAGCACCACCAGAAAACTTCTAGAACTAAAAAATGAATTCAGCAAAGCAGCAGGATATAAAATTAACACACATTTAAAAAGGCATTTCTGTATATCAGTGACAAAGCCTCAAAAAGAAAATAAGAAGAACTACCCCATTTACAGTAACTTCAAAAAAAAGAAAACATAAGATACTTGGGAATCAACTTAACAAAAGATGTGAAAGATCTATACAAGGAAACCTACAGAACCCTAAAGAAACAAATCAAAGAAGACCTTAGAAGATGGAAAGATCTACCTTACTCTTGAATAGGCAGAATTAATACTATCAAAACAACCATACAACCAAAAGCACTACCCTGATTTAATGCAATTCTGATCAAAATCCCAATGACATTTCTCATAGAAATAGAAAAAGCAATCATGAAATTCATCTGGAAAAATAAGAATCCCAGAATAGCTAAAGCAATTATAAGCAGGAAGAGCAAAGCAGGTGGTATCACTATACCAGACCTTAAACTATACTACAGAGCAATAGTAACAAAAACAGCATGGTATTGGCACTAAAACAGGCCGGTAGACCAATGGTACAGAATAGAGGACACACAGACTAACTCACAAAATTACAATTATCTTACATTAGACAAAGGTGCCAAGAACATGCATTGGAGAAAAGATAGCCTCTTCAACAAACGGTGCTGTGAAAACTGGAAATCCATTTTCAAAAAAATGAAATTAAAACCCTCTCTCTCACCATGCAGAAAACTCAACTCAAAGTGGATCAAGGACCTAGGATTTAAACCAGAGACTCTGCATCTAATAGAAGACAAAATAGGCCATAATCTTCATCACATGGGGCTAGGCCGCCCCAACTTCCTTAATAAGATGCCTATAGCACAATAATTAAAACCAAGAATCAAAAATGGGAAGGATTCAAACTAAAAAGTTTCTTCTAAGAAAAAAAATCTGAGGTGAAGAGAGAGCCTAAATCCTGGGAGTAGATTTTTATCCCTCACACATCAGATAGAGAACTAATATCTAGTATATAAAGAACTCAAAATGCTAAGCACCAAAAAACCCAATAATCCAACCAACAAATTGGCCCAGGACCTGAACAGACACTTTTCAGAAAATGATGTAGAATCAACAAATTTTTTTTAAAAGTTCATCATCTCTTGCAATTAGAGAAATGCAAATCAAAACCACTCTAAGATATCATCTCACTCCAGTCAGAATGGCAGATATCATAAAGACAAACAACAAGTGTTGGCAAGGATGTGGGGGGAAAGGCACACTCATACACTGCTGGTGGGACTGCAAATTGGTGCAAACAACATGGAAAACTGTATAGAGATTCCTTCGAAATCTGGGAATGAAAACACCATTTGACCCAGCTATTCCTCTTCACGGACTATTCTCAAAAGACTTGAAAACAGCATACTACAGGATCACAGCCATGTCAATGTTTATAGCAGCACAATGCAGAATAGCACACTGTGGAGCCAACCCAGATGCCCTTAAGTGGATGAATGGATAAAAATATGGGGCATATATACACAATGCAATTTTACTCAGCAATAATAAAATCATGGCAATTGCACATAAATGGATGGTATTGGAGAAGGGAAGTTAGGCAAACCCAAAAAATAAATGTTGAATGATTTCTCTGATATTAGGAGGCTGACTATAGTGGGGTAGGGAGGGGGAGCATGGGAGGAATAGATGAATTCTACATAGGGCAGAGTTGTTGGAGGGGAGGGGAGGAGGCAGGGGATTAGCAGTGATTGTGGAATGTGATGACACCATTATCCAAAGTACATGTATGAAGACACAAATTGGTGCCAACATACCTTATATACAACCAGAGATATGAAAAATTGTGATATATATGTGTATTAAGAGTTGTATTGAAGAAATGAGTACATATATAATGGCATAAATTAGCATGAATATACTTTCTATACAGAGATACGAAAAATTGTGCTCTATGTGTGTAATAAGAATTGTAATGCATTCCAATGTTGTGTATTTAACAAAAATGAATTTTTAAAAAAGAAAGGTATTGAAACCCATTGTGGACACTATAAGTCTACATGGCTATATATCTTAAAACACAGAGCTGGAAGGGAAGATGCATGAACAACATGAGAAACCAAGAAAGAATGTGCCCCAAACAAAGATGCTACATTATTAGAATCCATGGTCAAAAGAGCAGGATAAATGGGAGAAGGTACATAATTTTCTGTGAATTAAAGGATGATATGAGAGAAAATACAGGCAGCAAAGGATCATTTTGATAAAGAGCTACATAAGCAAATACAGAAAGCAAAAGATTCCTTCAATTAGGAGATAGAGATTTTGAAAAAAAAAAACAGAGATCCTTGAAATGAAGGAAACAGTAAACCAAATTAAGAACTCAATAGGAAGCATCTCCAACAGAATAGATCACTTGGAAGACAGAAGCTCTGACATTGAAGGCAAAATATATAATCTTGAAAAAATAAAGTTGACCCCAATGAAGATGGTATGAAACCATGAGCAGAAGATTCAAGAATTGTGAGATAATATGAAAAGACCAAGTTCAACAACTATTGGGATAGATGAAGGCATAGAGGTCTAAACTACAGAAATGGACAATCTATTCAATGAAATAATACCAGAAAAATTTCCAAACATGTACACTGAATTGGGAAATCAAATATAAGGATCATATAGGACACCAAATGAACAAGATCACTACAGGTCTACACCAACGCAAATCATAATGAAAACACCTAGCATACAGGAGAAGCAGAGCATTTCAAAAGCCACAAGAGAAAGGAATCAAATTACATATGGGGAAAACCAATCAGGATCTCTGATTTCTGAACTGAGACCCTGAAATCTACAAGATCCTGCAACAATATAAACCAAGCTCTGAAAGAAATGGATGCCAACCAAGAATCATACCCAGCAAAATTAAATTTTGATTAGCAATTAGATTTCAATTCAGATGTTATTTTATAACAAAATAAAAACCTTCCTTCATACACAAATTTAAAAGAATTTACAACCAGAAACCTGCACTACACAACATCCTTGGCAAAATATTCCATGAGGAGGAAATGAACAACAATAAATAATCAGAAAAGGGTAGTATCACTCTAAAGGAAAAACCTATCAAAGAGAAACTGACTTAGTTAAATACCAAAAATAAACAAAAATAACTGGGAATAAAAATGTTGTCTCAATAATAACCCTGAAAATTTAGTTCCAACTCAGCAATCAAAAGACATGCAGATTGGATTAGAAAAAAAAAAAAGACCAACAATATGCTGACTCCAAGAGACTCATCTCATAGGAAAAGACACCTACAGACTGAAGGTGACAGGTTGGAAAAAAAATATATCACTCAGGCTGGGGCTGGAGCTCAGTGGTAGAGCACTCACCTAGCACATGTGAGGCCCTGTATTCGATCCTCAGTACCACATAAAACTAAATAATAAAGGTATTGTGTCCATATACAAAAAATAAATATTAAAAAACCTACCACTCACATATACTGTGGAGGCAAGCAGGGGTTTCCATTCTTATATCAAATAATGTGGACTTCAAGTGAAAGTTAATCAAAAGGGATAAAGAAGGACACTACATACTGCTTAAAGGAACCATACACCAACAAGACAGAACAATTATAAATATACACACCCCCAAAGCAACGGAGCATCTATGTTCAAACAGACTCTTCTCAAGTTTAAGGGCCAAGTAGACCACAAGACAATAATTCTGGGTGACTTTAACACACCTCTTTTATCACTGGATTGATCTTCCAAACAATATCCACACAGAAACTATAGAACTCAATAATACAATCAATAACTTAGATTTAACTGACATACATAGACTATTTCATCCTTCAACAGGCGAAGACACTTTCTTCTCAGCAGCAAATGGATCCTTCTAAAATAGACCATATGTCATGCCAAAAAGGAACTCTAAGCAATACAGAAAAGTAAAGATACTACCCTGCATTCTATCAGATCATAATGGAATGAAATTAGAAATCAATGATAAAAATAGAAGCTACTCCTATACCTGGAGACTAAATAATATGCTAGTGAATGAACAATGGGCTGCAGAAAACATAAAAGAGGAGATTTAAAACTTCTTAGAGGTGAATGAGGACACAGATACAACATATCAAAATATCTGGGACACTATGAAGGCATTACTAAGAGGAAAGTTCATTGAATGGAGTTCATTCCTTTAAAAAAAAAAAAACCTCAAAGAAATGACCTAAAATTACATCTCAAAGCCCTAGGAAAAACAATTAATCAACACCAAAAGCAGTAAAGGACAGAAAAGAATTAAAATCAGAGCTGAGATCAATGAAATTGGAACAAAAGAAGCAAATAAAAATTCAAAAGGTGACTGGGAATGGAACCACCATTTGACCCAGCTATCCCACCCCCCGGTCTATACCCAAAGGACTTAAAAACAGCATACTACAGGAACACAGTCACAATGTTTTTAGCAGCACAATTCACAAGAGTTAAACTGTGGAGCCAACATAGATGTCCTTCAGTGGATGAATGGATAAAGAAAACGTGGCATTTGTACACAATGGAATATTACTCAGCAATAAAAGAAAATAAAATCATGGCATTTGCAGGAAAATGGATGGCATTGGAGAAGATAATGCTAACTGAAGTTAGCCAAACCCAAAATAACAAATGCTGAATGTTTTCTCTGATATAAGGAGGCTGACTCATAGTAGGGTAGGAAAGTGGAGCATGGGAAGAATAGATGAATTCTATTTAGGGCAAGAGGTGGGAGGGATAGGGAGGGGAAAGGGATTAGCAAGGATGGTGGAATATAATAGACATCATTATCCAAAGTACATGTATTAACACATGAATTGATATCAACCTACTTTATATACAGAGATATGAAAAATGTGCTGTATATGTGTAATAACAATTGTAATATATTCCACTGCCATATATTTTTAAATTTTTTTTAATTTTCAAAATGAAAAGTTGGCTCTTTGAAAAAACAAATACATTTGATAAAACCTTATCCATGCTACTGTAGAGAAAGAGAGAAATACTCCAATTACTAAATCCATGATGAAAAAGGAAATATCACCATGAACACTAGAGAAATACAGAAGATAATTAGAAATTATTTTGAAAATTTGTACTGCAATAAAACAGAAAATATTGAAGTCATCAACAAATATCTAGAATCACGTGACTTACACAAACTGAATAAGTTAAACAGATCATTTTCAAGCAATGAAATAGAAGACACCATCAAAAGCCTACCAACCAAAAAATAAATAAATAAATCCCAGGACTCAATGGATACAAGACCTTCAAAGAAGAACTAACACCAATACTGCTCAAATTATTCCATGAAATATAAAAAGAGGGAGCACTTTCAAACTCACTCTATAAGGCCAATATCTCCTTGATTCTACAATCAGACAAACACAGAAAAGAAAGTGTACTTCAGACCAATACCTCTAAAAAGCAGAAGCAAAAATTCTGAATAAAATTCTGGCAAATCAAATACAAAAACATATCAAAAAGATGGTTCATCATGATGAAGTGGGATTCATCCCAGGGATGCAAGGTTGGTTCAATATACAGAAATCAATAAATGTAATTCATCACATCAGTAGATTTAAAGATAAGAACCTTATGATCATCTCAACAAATGCAGAAAAAGCATTTGACAAAATACAGCACCACTTCATGTTCAAAACAATACAAAAACTAGGGATAACAAGAACTTACCTCAACATTTTAAAGGCTATCTATGCTAAGTCTCAGGCCAACATCATTCTAAATGGAGAAAAACTGAAGGCATTCCCTCTAACATCGGAAACAAGACAGGGATGCCCTCTCTCACCCCTTCTATTCAATATAGTTCTTGAAACACTGGCCAGAGCAATTAGACAGATGAAAGAAATTAAAAAAATATGTATAGGAAAAGAAGAACTTAAACTAGCACTATTTGCTGATAATATGATTCTGTACCTAGAAGTCTCAAAAAAAACTCCACTAGAAAACTTCTAGAACTAGAATTCAGCAAAGTGGCAGGATATAAAATCAACACCCACAAATCAAAGGCATTTCTGTATATTAGTGACAAATCCTCTGAGAGAGAAATGAGGAAAACTACCCCATTCACAATATCCTCAAAAAATAAAAAGAAACTTGGGAATCAACAAAAGGTGAAGGATCTATACAATGAAAACTATGAGACACTAAAGAGAAATCAAAGACCTTAGAAGAAAGATTTAACTTGATCTTGAATACACAGAACTAATAATATCAAAATGGCCCTACTACCAAAAGCACTCTACAGATTTAATGCAATTCTGATCAAAATCCCAATGGCATTCCTAATAGAAATAGAAAAAGCAATCATGAAATTTATCTGGAAAAATAAGAGACCCAGAATAGCTAAAGCAATCCTTAGCAGGAAAAGGGAGGCAGGTGGCATTGCTATACAAGGCCTTAAACTATACTACAGAGCCATAGTTACAAAAACAGCATGGTACTGGCATCAAAACAGGCTGGTAGACCAATAGTACAGAATAGAGGACACAGAGATCAACCCACAAAACCACAATTATCTTATATTAGACAACGGTGCTAAAAATATGCACTGGAAAAAAGATAGCATCTTCAACAAATGGTGATGGGAAAACTGGAAATTGATAGGCAGCAAAATAAAATTGAATCCCTCTCTCTCACCATGCATAAAAGTTAACTCAAAATGGATCAAGGATCTAGGAATTAAACCAGAGACTCTCCAAATAGAATAAAAAGTAGGCCCTAATCTCCATCATGTGGGATTAGGCTACAACTTCCTTAATAACACTCCTATAGCACAGGAATTAAAACCAAGAATCAACACATGGGATGGATTGAAACTAAAGATTTTTATCAAAAAAAAAAAAAAAATACAATAGAGCGCCTACTTTCTGGGAGCAAATTTTTACCCCTCATACATCAGATAGAGCACTAATCTCTAGGGTATATAAAGAACTCAAACGTCTTAACACCAAAAAAAAAATCCAATCAATAAATGGGCCAAAGACCTGAAAAGACACTTCTCAGAAGAGGACATACAATCAATCAACAATTATATGAAAAAATGCTCATCATCTCTAGCAGTCAGAGAAATTCAAATTAAAACCACTCTAAGATACCATCTCACTGCAGTCAGAAGGGCAGCCATTATGAAGACAAACAACAATAAGTGTTGGCGAGGATGTGGGAGAAAGGCACACTCATACACTGCTGGTGGGACTGCAAATTTGTGCAGCCAATTTGGAAATAAGTATGGAGATTCCTTGGAAATCTGGGAATGGAACCACCATTTGACCCAACTCTTTCTCTTCTAGGACTATACCAAAAAACTTAAAAACAGCACACTACAGGGACACAGCCAGGTCATTGTTTATAGCAGCACAATTCACAATAGCTAAACTGTGGAGCCAACCTAGATGCCCTTCAGTGGATTACTGGATAAAAAAATTGTGGCTTATATACACAATGGAATATTACTCATCATTTAAAAAGAACAAAATCATGGCACTTGCACGTAAATGGATGGAGTTGGAGAAGATAATGCTAAGTGAAATCAGCCAATTCCCCCCCAAAAAAATGCCGAATGTTTTCTCTGATATAAGGAAGCTGACTCATAGTGGGTTTGGGAGGGGGAGCGTGGGAGGAATAGATGAATTCTAAATAGGGCAGAGGGGTGGAAGGGAAAGGGAGGGCACAGGGGATTAGCAAGGATGGTGGAATGTGATGGACATCTTTATACAAAGTTCATGTATGAAGACTTGAATTGGGTGTCAACATACCTTATATACAAAGAGAGATGAAAAATTGTGATATATATGTGTATTTAGAGTTGTAATGCAAAAAAAAGTACATGTATAATGGCATAAATTGATGTGAACATACTTTATATACAGAAATATGAAAAATTGTGCTCTATGTGAAATAAGGATTATAATGCATTCCACTGTTGTCATGTATTTAAAAAAAATAATAAAAACCATAAAAAATCATGATCTAAAAAACTTCTAGAAAGAAACAAACAAACAAACAAACAAACTGAGATAGGATGCATTTGGTGCTACATACCTCATATATCCAGTGGTCTGGAGGCTGAGGCAGGGGGATCACAATTGTGAAGCTTACCCTAGCAACTGAGTGAAACCCTGCCTAAATTTAAAAATAAATAGTCAGTAGTAATTTTTAAAAATTAAGAAAAAATTAAATATTTTAAATAAAAATTTTATTTTTTTTCATATTTTATTTATTTATTTTTTTATTGGTTGTTCAGAACATTACAAAGCTCATGACATATCATCTTCCATACATTTGATTCAAGTGGGTTATGAACTCCCATTTTTTACCCCAAATACAAGTTGCAGAATCACATCGGTTACACATCCACATTTTTATATAATACCATATTAATGACTGTTGTATTCTGCTACCTTTCCTATCCCCTACTATCCCCCCTCCCCTTCCCTCTCATCTTCCCTCTCTACCCCATCTGCTATTGTTTAATTCTCTCCCTTGTTTTTTTTCCCTTTCCCCTCACAAACTCTTATATGTAATTTTGTGTAACAATGAGGGTCTCCTTCCATTTCCATAGTTTCCCTTCTCTCTCCCTTTCTCTCCCCCAAAAATTTTAAAAGGACTGAGGATATTGTTCAGTAATAGGACACCCTGGTTCCAATCCCCAGTTTCACAAAAGGAAAACAAAAGAATGAAAAAAAGTCCTTTTCAAAGTTACAGAAAACATATTTTTAATTTTATAAATTGTATATATGAAAACAAAAATTCTATTCCTCAAATGACTCCATTAAAGAGAACAAGGAGAAGTGACAGATGAAAGAAACCAATTGCCTCACCTTTAACCAACTCTTCTAAGAAAGGAGAACAGAGACTACAAGAGAAACACAGGCAAGAGCCGTGAACAGCCCCTTCAAATAGCAGGTATCTAAATGTCCCTTCATCACAAAGCAATCAACGTCTTTAGAAAGGAGGGACTGTACAAGAAAGTCACATTGAACACAAATTGAGACAGTGTTGAAGAACATGTGGGGTTATCATGAAGGTCCACAGAAACAGATGTGGACACTACAGCACCTGTTCACATGGGGACACAGCACGCTCCTCCAGAGCCGAGACCCAGGGCCTGGTGACAGAGGATGTCCATTTGGTAATAGATAAATAATAAACTATGGAAAATAACCATTTCTGGCAATCAGCCACATTTTGTTTGCCATATTGCATACAGTTTGACAAATACTATGAAACTCCATGTCAGTTTTATATAGCTGTCACATAAATGTCATATTTCACATATAAGCATACTTAAATAGTACATCTGCAGAATTTGAAAAAATACAAATACAGATGAGCACATAACAGACTGAATTACACATCCGGGGTATAGATGATAGGACTCCTCCTTATAAAGATGGCCGCGTCCCTCAGGTTCATCTATGACAACACCCCATCAAAATTTCACCATGATTTCCTTTCCATTGAAGAAGGGACCAAAGCAAACAGTTTGAAAATTCTCCTGGAAGGTTGAATTGATATGAAATTAGCCAGGAATTCTGAACTCTAAGAGTAAAAGCTGGAGCTATCATTACCAGGCAATAATGCTATTATAAAATTATCATATTGCAGTAATTTGAGGACCAAGAAAATCACAATGCAGAAATTTCATAGATGACTCCGCATGTATGTAAATGTCAATTTTATTATGAAGTGCAATGAAAAGGCCTAGCTAAATGCAACCATCTCCAGCAGAGGATTTGATGTAAATGAACAAGACAACCCAACAGGAAGGGAGGTGTGGGAACTGGAGGCGCAGAGCACTGGTAGGGCTTGGGTGTAGGACGAGCGTGGTACTGGATTATACTCCAGCACCCCAAAGAAGCACATATTGAGTAGGATTATGTTTCAAAATTATACCAGAATAGGAGGCTCCTGGATTCTCTCCACACATGGATACACCAAATAAACACCTACTTCTGTTTGGAGTTCCTCTTAAATAAAGTTATACATGGATTGAGAGACCTATGCATTGGACCACTGAGAAAATCTCTACCATCCAAAGGGCAGGCAAAGTTGGGGGACACGTGGGCATTAGTCCTGCCTTGAGCAATGTGCCACATAATTGGGAGAGATTACCTCCATCCAGTGTCACCCAGAGTAGAGGAAGACTGACTGGGGTCACAAATGGAGCACATTGGACACTAAATGACTTGTACCTGGAAACGCAATTTGTCTGGTTCTCATAGAAAAAACGAACTGGATATACACAAGTATCAGGACGAGAGGAAAGGGGTGGTTTTCTATGGCTGTGGAGGGTCATGAGCTTTATCCTTGGGACCAGGGCAGAGGGGGAGTGAGATCAAGGGTCCCAGTTTATCCCTAGAAGGGATTTGCCAGCATGATCTGCAAACTGTGGTTGCTAACAGCTGAGATCCTCTCTTGCCAGTCCCTAAGGGTAGACAGGACAAATGCAGTACACCCTGGCAGCCCTGCCTGAACCCTTTCCCCCCTACCTCAGTAATAACTCCAGGTCTGACCAGTTCTTTCTGGAAGGAGTATGTCCAAGCACTCAGGGTCCCAGCATTTTTTTCCCATCTCATGGACTCCATCCTAACCCACCAAGCTTTGGGAGCAATGGCAACTGTGCATGTGCAAATCTCCCTGGATCACAAAGGAGGGGCTTCACATTGATGTCTGAGTATTTCCCTGTGCAACAATCCACACCAGGAGTGAAGCAAAAGGGGTCAAAACGCTGTTTCTTTCTAGAATAGGCTCACACCACCTTCCTGCAGTGAGCACAGGCAGCCTGGGTTCTAACCAATTGCATCAGGAATTCAGCCCCCAGCCAAGTAGGAGAGTTTCTGCAGCCTGAGCACAGCTATGGGAAAGGCTCCTATCAAATAGGCGAAGGAACTAGTCCTCCAACGACGTGGGTATGGAGAAAGAGACCCGCTCACATGGGGCTAGAATATCAGTTTAGTGCAGCCATCTTTAAAAACAGCATGGAGTTCTTTAAAAGCTAACAACCACTCTGGATGCATTTCCAAAGGAACTTGAACCAGTGTGTTAATAAATGGCTGCATGCCTACTGATGTTCAAGTATCCACAGGAGCCAGGACAAGGGAACATCTGAAGTGGCTTCTGAATAAGGAGACTCCTCCCAGCTGCAGGGCCATCACCTACTCCCCTGAGAAACTACTTCCCCTAAATGCACCTACTCATAGGTCAACAGGTGGCTGATATTTACCAGATGCTCAGGAGACCTCAGATGTGCCAGGTGTGGGATCCTCGTGTCAGGCAGAGCCAAAGCAGGACCAGGAAAATATCACAGAGGGCATAAGACCCCTGGGACATGCAGTCCACAGGGGGGACACTCAGCCCAAAGACATTCTGACAAGGTGTCTGGCCTAGGAGAGAAAGAGGGAGTGCACACACACACACACACACACACACACACACACACACTTTTCCTGGAAATGGGGACAGGGGACTGGAATTTTAGGATTTCATTGATACATGTGTACAGTTTTCATCTGGGAAACGGGGTTCTGGATCTGACATTTTGCTTCCCTTACATTAAGAACTTTCAGGGGGACCCAGGCAGGAGGGCACACACCTGTAATCCCAGCCACTCGGGAGGGTGAGGCACAAGTTCAAGGCCAGACTCAGCCTCTGTCTCAAGATAAATTATAAAAAGTACGAGGGATGTAGCTCAGTGGGGAAGGAGCTCTGCGTTCAATCCACTATGACCCCCTGCCCCCCAAAAAAGAAAAGCTCAGGGGGAAGAAAAACCTGAGACCCCTGCAGATCCCAGCCCCCCTTGGGAAGGAAAAGGGCACACGGAGTGGTGATTCTCACGGTCAAGACACTCAAATCCACCACAGAAGAAATTCAGGGAGGAGATTTCAGCTGCCAATTTGTCCAGCAGATACCCATGTGTTCAATAATAAGAATAAAAAGAATCCAACATCTTTAGAAACCTGAGAAATGTAAAATAAAACCCTATCAGAGAGAAAAAGAAATAGTATCAATGAAGATAGGAAACAAAAGAATTCTAATAAACTCAAGGATTTTAAGTGCTTCTTAACTATTTGTGGAAACTGTTTTGCCATTAAAGACACATGATAGTCCCCCACGGCAGGGACTTACTCAAATCAGTTCATATGACCAGGATAATACGTTAGTAGTCATGGTACATTCAGCTCAAAAATAGTATAAAATACCATGGGTAAGTTTTACAGGGTGCCACATGCATGTGTAACTATGGCACACTAATTAACAATCCAGCATGCTTTACTCTTAATGGAAGATCCAGTCCTAAAATTCATCCACAAAGTTAAATATATGTAAACTTAACCAAGAAACTTTTGAATTATAACAGCAAAAAATTATAAGAGAAAAAAAATAAGAAGAAGAAGAAGTTATTACCCAACATGTGCATTGGGAAGCTGTACTGTTCCAATTGTCATGGAGGAATCACGACGTCAACAGAGTCCACCCACGAAACCACGTGGTTGTAAAAATCATGCACTTAATTGCAACGGAAAAGTCATTATAAATCAAACCCTAACCAGGCCAACCTCAGCAACTTAGCTAGACCAGCGGGCAGAATGAAAACTAAAAACTACCAGGAAGAGAGCTCAGTGGTAAAGCACGCTTCTGTTAACCTTCTGTTAACTACCAAAACACAACAACCACCAAAAAAAAAAAAACAAAACAATAAACTCCACAAAACTAGCTCAGGAATAGGCAAGGTCCCAGTTCACCGCAGCTTCCCTCCTGCAGGAAAATGGTGTTTGGAAATTTGATTTTTTTTGGGGGGGGGGGGGGGGGTGCTGGGCATTGAACTCAGGGGCACTCCACCCCTGAGCCCCATCCCCAGCCCTATTTTGCATTTTATTTCGAGGCAGGGTCTCTCTGAGTCTCTAAGTGCCTCACCTACTTGAGGAGGCTGGCCTTGACCTCGCAATCCTCCTGCATCAGCCCCCACCCCCAGCCGCTGGGAATGACAGGTGTGTGCCATTGCCTGGCACGGAGATTGGATTTTTCTTGTGGTCCCACCTGTCAATCATCACAGCCTGGGAAGACGCCAGGCTGCCTCACTCACCTGCCAGATAGATAGGACTTGAGCAGGGGCTGAGGCTGCCCCAGGGGATGGGGAGGCTGCCAGGAGTCTCCGGCACTATCACGCTCTCCACCCGGCTGGCCAGGGGGACAGAAGGGCACTGTCCCCAATGGGCTCAGGCCTGTGGTTGCAGAGAGCCCCCCGGAGTCAGGGTCGGACAACTCGGGTTCCCCCCACAGCCGGTCCAGCCAGACAGACTCCCTGCCCCGCCTCCCTCCTGAGCCTCCCTGTCCAGGCACCAGGTGCCACTGCACACTCACCATCTCCTGGTGCCCAGCAGCCAAGCCTGGGCTGGGGAGCTTCGGCTCCTGCATGACAGAGCCACCCGGGATCCTGGGAAGGGAGCAAAGCCTGGAGACCAACTTCAGGAATCTGAGTGGAACCGCTGACCGCGGAGAAATAAATCCCATTCTGAGCGCGGAGGCCCGCCCCCTGCTGCTGGCTACGCTCAGGATTGGACAGAGCTCAGCACGGGGGCTTCTGATTGGACAGGGAATCACTCAGTCTCCGCTCTCCCCAGTCTGAGCCCAGCGAGCCTTCTTTTTGAGTGACAGGGGGCTGATATCTGCTCCAGGCAAGGAGGAAAAAAGAATGGCAGGGTTTGGGTGCAGCATTTTTCTTTTTTCTTTTCCTTTTGAGGTCTGGGCATTGGGTTAGTGTTAGGGTGACCAGAATTCTAAGTTCTGTTGGGTTTTGGTGTTAGGAAATTGAAGTCATTTCTTGAAAGTATCACCACCTGGGCCTCCTCCTATAATAAGACCACCCAGAGCTTCTTCAGGGGGCTGACTTGTCCTCTGTTCATCTGTGCAAAATTCTCCAAGCAGAACTGGCCTTTCCTCCCTTGGGAACTGCCCAGTGGTGGAGGCTGTCGACTGGGCCTGGCAGGCGCCCTGGAGGAGGCTCCGACCAGGTTGGCAGCATTAGAGCTGATTTTCCTCCAGCTGAGTTGAATCTGCATCTCCAGCCCACGGTGAGGCTGGAGGCAGAGTAAGGAGATCAGCACAGAAGAGACCCGGAAACCCGGTAAACCCCAGCTGTACCTGGGCTCCCTCGCTCTCTGGACACTGGGGGTTGAATCCAGAGGACTCGACCTTCCCCAGCCATAGTTTGAATTTTATTTAGAGAGAGGGTCTCACTGAGTTGCTTAGCACTTTGCTTTTGCTGATGCTGGCTTTGAATTCGGCATCCTCCTGCCTCAGCCTCACCAGCCGCTGCAATGACAGGCATGTGCCACTTTTTTTTTTCTTTCTTTTTGAGAGAAATACCTGCGGTGGCCACAGGATGACAGCCTTGCACAGATCAAGGCCACCCTGGGTGCTCTCCCTGGTTCCCACCTGTCCCCTGGATCCCAGGCAATGTGATCCTGCCTCCTCCTAAAACCAGAGACCCCCTGCCCAGGTGTGCATCCTTAGTATCAGCTGAATACTCTGCACTTGACAAGAAAAAAGAAATAGAAAAAAGACAGACCCTACCTGCTTGTCTTGATGCAAACAAAGCCGATGTGTTTCCAAAGAGAGCTCTGGTCTTGTCCCCCCAATTCAGGGATGCAAAAAGTCACACAATACAGAGAAGACTTCTTGTTAAGAGGGGCGGAAGGGTCTGTCTCTTAATGAAAAACAATTTGCGTTACACTGGGAGTCCAGGAAAGCCAATTCCAGGTTTTCCTAATTTGGTAAATAACTCCATAGACTCCAATACACCCTGCTCCTCTCTGCCTTAGTTAACTGGAGGCCTCGAGGTTACCTGTCCCCTGGGATTCCTGCACCTGCAGATGAAGGGGGGGGTCCTTTCTTCTCCATGCAGCACCCTGAACCTCCACCTTCCCAGGCTCCAACACCTTTGGCCGCATCCAATGGGGGAGCAGTTTAGAAAATTCTGGAATGTACCTAAAGACATTTCCTCATCTGGCTATGATGCTATCAATTTGGTCCCTTTATGTTCAAACATTAGAAAAACTAAGAATAACAGGAACTTACCTCGACATAGTAAAAGCTATCTATGCTAAGCCTCAGGCTAGCATCATTCTCAATGGAGAAAAATTGAAGGCATTCCCCCTAAAATCTGGAACAAGACAGGGATGCCCTCTATCACCACTTCTATTCAATATAGTTCTTGAAACACTGGCCAGAGCAATTAGACAGACAAAAGAAATTAAAGGCATAAAAATAGGAAAGGAAGAATTTAAATTATCACTATTTGCAGATGACATGATTCTATACCTAGAAGACCCAAAAGGGTCTACAAAAAAACTACTAGAACTAATAAATGAATTCAGCAAAGTGGCAGGATATAAAATCAACACGCATAAATCAAAGGCATTCCTGTATATCAGCGACAAAACTTCTGAAACAGAAATGAGGAAAAACACTCCATTCACAATATCCTCAAAAAAAAATAAAATACTTGGGAACCAACCTAACAAAAGAGGTGAAGGACTTATACAATAAAAACTACAAAACCCTAAAAAGAGAAGTAGAAGAAAATATTAGAAGATGGAAAAATATACCCTGTTCATGGATAGGCAGAACTAACATCATCAAAATGGCGATATTACCAAAAGTTCTCTATAGGTTTAATGCAATGCCAATCAAAATCCCAATGGCATTTCTTGTAGAAATAGAGAAAGCAATCATGAAATTCATATGGAAAAACAAAAGACCCAGAATAGAAAAAACAATGCTAAGCAGGAAGTGTGAATCAGGCGGTATAGCGATACCAGACTTCAAACTATACTACAGAGCAATAGTAACAAAAACAGCATGGTACTGGTACCAAAACAGGCGGGTGGACCAATGGTACAGAATAGAGGACACAGAAACCAATCCACAAAACTACAACTACCTTATATTTGATAAAGGAGCTAAAAGCATGCAATGGAGGAAGGATAGCATCTTCAACAAATGGTGTTGGGAAAACTGGAAATCCATATGCAACAAAATGAAACTGAATCCCTTCCTCTCGCCATGCACAAAAGTTAACTCAAAGTGGATCAAGGAGCTAGATATCAAATCAGAGACTCTACGTCTGATAGAAGAAAAAGTTGGCTACGATCTACATACTGTGGGGTCGGGCTCCAAATTCCTTAATAGGACACCCATAGCACAAAAGTTAATAACAAGAATCAACAAATGGGACCTACTTAAACTGAAAAGTTTTTTCTCAGCAAGAGAAACAATAAGAGAGGTAAATAGGGAGCCTACATCATGGGAACAAATTTTTACTCCTCACACTTCAGATAGAGCCCTAATATCCAGAGTATACAAAGAACTCAAAAAATTAAACAATAAGAAAACAAATAACCCAATCAACAAATGGGCCAAGGACCTGAACAGACACTTCTCAGAGGAGGACATACAATCAATCAAAAAGTACATGAAAAAATGCTCACCATCTCTAGCAGTCAGAGAAATGCAAATCAAAACCACCCTAAGATACCATCTCACTCCAGTAAGATTGGCAGCCATTATGAAGTCAAACAACAACAAGTGCTGGAGAGGATGTGGGGAAAAGGGTATTCTTGTACATTGCTGGTGGGACTGCAAACTGGTGCGGCCAATTTGGAAAGCAGTATGGAGATTCCTGGGAAAGCTGGGAATGGAACCACCATTGGACCCAGCTATTGCCCTTCTTGGACTATTCCCTGAAGACCTTAAAAGAGCATACTACAGGGATACTGCTACATCGATGTTCATAGCAACACAATTCACAATCGCTACACTGTGGAACCAACCCAGATGTCCTTCAATAGATGAATGGATTAAAAAAATGTGGCATTTATACACAATGGAGTATTATACAGCACTAAAAAATGACAAAATCATGGAATTTGCAGGGAAATGGATGGCACTAGAGCAGATTATGCTTAGTGAAGCTAGCCAATCCCTAAAAAACAAATACCAAATGTCTTCTTTGATATAATGAGAGCAACTAAGAACAAAGCAGGGAGGAAGAGCAGGAAGAAAAGATTAACATTAAACAGATACATGAGGTGGGATGGAAAGGGAGAGAAAAGGGAAATTGCATGGTAATGGAGGGAGACCCTCATTGTTATACAAAATTACATATAAGAGGTTGTGAGGGGAATGGGAAAATAAACAAGGAGAGAAATGAATTAC
Organism: Marmota monax; assembly: GCF_021218885.2. Taxonomy (NCBI): domain Eukaryota; kingdom Metazoa; phylum Chordata; class Mammalia; order Rodentia; family Sciuridae; genus Marmota; species Marmota monax. The sequence continues at coordinate 1,984,849 of NW_026694242.1, read as the reverse complement.
AGTAGATGGGGTAGAGAGAGAAGATGGGAGGGGAGGGGAGATAGTAGAGGATAGGAAAGGTAGCAGAATACAACAGTTACTAATAGGGCATTATGTAAAAATGTAGATGTGTAACCGACGTGATTCTGCAATCTGTATTTGGGGTAAAATTGGGAGTTCAAAACCCACCTAAATCAAATGTATGAAATATGATATGTCAAGAGCTTTGTAATGTTTTGAACAACCAATAAAAAAAAAAAAAGAAAATTCTGGAATGTACCTAAAGACATTTCCTCATCTGGCTATGATGCTATCAATTTGGTCCCATGGTCCTTTTCAGTACTTTTGTTACCGCTGTTGACCGGTGACGAGTCCTTGCTTCCCCGATGTTGAAGAATAACACCAGAGAAGCACGCCGAGGCCAGGTCAGAGTAGAAATTAGAAGTTTATTAAAGGACAGCAGAAAAGACTTCTCCCGGAGGAAGAAGGGGACCCAAGAGGTGGAATCCAGTTGGCGGGCAAATGTGTTTCCCTTTTTATAGGTTGGAAGGCCTGAGGGGTGGGACACAGGTGGGCCAAAGAAGTGATCTGGTCAGGAAGGACTTCTGAGTCAGCACCTTTTTGCTGGGGGCTGTTCATTAACATTTCTTTGAGGTGGACTGTGGCCTAGGGCCTTTTGGGACTTCATTAACATTCCATGAGTTGTCCTGTGTTTTCTCTGAGTCATTCTCCGCACGGCCTCCATTTTAGATTTCACTCTATATTAGACCCGATTTACCTAACTACACTGACTACCTAATTTTAAATCTGGCTTCACTTTTAAATCTTTTTCTATTTTATTGGTTCTTCTTAGTTATACATGACCATAGAGTCCATTATGGTAAACTTATTCAAACATAAAATATACCTTATTCTCCTTAGGACCCCATTCTTGTGTGTTGGCATGATGGGTGGATTCACTTAGGTATTTTCATATATTTAAATGGAAACATTATGGTCACTTTATGCTACTGTCTTTCCTGTTCTTATCTCCCCTCCCTTCTAGTTGCTCCCCTTTGTCTCCTCTACAGAACTTCTCTTCTTGCCCCCCACCTTCCTTGTGATATAGATTTGGTTTTGAGGGATTGCCTTATTTTACTTTAGCATGATAATCTCCAGATCCATTAATTTACTGGCCAATGTTATGAAGTCATCCTTTTTAAAAGCTGAGTAATATTCCACCATGTATATACAACAATTTCTTTATCTATTCATCTGATGGGCATTTAGGCTGACTCCATAGCTTAGCTACTGTGAGTTGTGCTATCATAAACATTAATGTGGCTGTGTCCTGGTAGTATGCTGATTTTATCCTCTTTATGCTGAAGAGTGGGATAACTGAGTCAGAAGGTGTTTCCAATCCTAGTTTCTTAAGGAATCTCCATCCTGCTTTCCAGAGAGGTTGCACCAATGTGCAGTTTCTCCAACAAGGTTTGAGCATTCCCTGCCCCCCACATCCTCACCAATTTATTGTTACTGTATTCTTGATAATTGCCATTCTGACTGGAGTGAAAGAGAAGCTCAGTACAGTTTTAATTTGCATTTCTCTAATTGCTAGATACATTGCCTTTTCAGTATTTTTTTTAAATATTTTTTTTCTAATTGGAGTCGGACCCAATACATTTATTCTATCCATTTATTTTTCTGTGGTGCTGAGGATGGAACCCAGTGCCTTGCACATGCTAAGCAAGTGCTCTACAGCTGAGCCCCAGCCTCAGCCCCCATTTTCAATAGTTTTTACTTTTGCTTCTCAGTAAGAGCAGTCCAGGTATTTGGGGAACCAGTTTTGCTGCATTTGTGAAATGGGAACATTTCTCTTGAAAGAAGACTGAGAAGGTCAAGGCACATGCCCAGGATTCCAGGGATGAGCAGTACACGGTTGTCTTGCCCATGATGAGGAGAAAATGTATGTGGCTGAGAAGACAGAAAGAGCCGGGGACACCCTGGGGCTAGAACCCCACTTTCCCTCATGAAGGAAATTATTAATTATTCTTGCTGTTAGTTTTCTTAACCAAAATGAGAAATTTTCCTAAGCTACCAGTGCCACTAGATATAGGTCCCTGGATGGAGCTCAGATTTGTCTTGAGAGGCAAGGAAAAGTGAATAACCAACCCAGTGGTTCAATAACCAACAAGCTAGACCTTGGGCTCCTTGGGGGAAAAATACTGGGTTTTACCCAATAATTAACAATCCAACAGCACCTGACACCCAATTAAAGGGGGATGGAGAATTGGATGGGTGGGTGTGGGGGTCTGTGGGTGGCCAGCTGCAGGAGCTTGCCTCTGGGGTGCATTCCTTGCATCTGAGAGGTTTTTCAACACCAAAGAGATAAGCAGAGTGGTGAGAAAACTGGCAAAACCCTCTGCAACATTCTAGCCAGGAAAATTCATAAGCACTTTAAAAGCATCTTAATGTTTACCCTCAGTTGAATGTGCCTCAATCAGAAGGCCACCATTTGAAAATAGCTGTCAACATGAAAAGTTTCTGAAATCTGCTGGTTTGTGGACCACATTTGAGGATAACTACAAAAACCATAGGAGTCCATGGCTAAATACATAAGTAAAAATAGAAATCGAATAACGAGCATTCTCTTAAGACTTCCTTCCTGAAAACACTGCCCTATTTGCTTTTAATAATTCCTCTAGCAACACTTGAGGTTCATAAAGAACTGAGGAACATGTCTGGTTGGGGCAGAAATGCTGGATACCAAGAAGAAAGTTACACTGAACCTCAAAGGAGAAGGTTCGTAAATCACTAGAATGCAGGAATGCCCACAAAAATTTGAAATTAAAAACAAGGGACTGGGGTTGTGGCTCAGTGAGAGAGCACCTGCCTAGCACCTGTGAGGCACCGGGTTCAATCCTCAGCACCACATTAATAAGAAATATTAAAAAAATAAAGGTATCCTGTCCAACTAAAAACTATTTTTAAAAATAAAGGTCAGATTTAAAAATAACAAAAAGCCAGAGAGGATTTTAGATAATACACAAAATATAGTCAAAGTAGAGCAAAGTTTATTGGCCCAGAAATCACTAGCAGGAGGGAAGGAGGAAACAGTGAGGCTTCTCTGACATCTCTAGGCCTCATGCCCCCTTTGCTCCTCAAGTTTATGGGAGATGCTGTGGGTGATTCCAGAGGCCTGCCCATGGACCAATTCCTAATTCTTAACTGGCAGTAGGATGACATCATATTTGTAGGTTCCTATTCCACATGGTCGTTTCCAGAGACACCAAAGCAAAACCCGTGTGTGTGTGTGTGTGTGTGTGAATTTTACTATAATAGAATTTTTATTATGGCAGCTATTATGAAGACAACAACAAGTGTTGGCGAGGATGTGGGGAAAAGGTACACTCATACACTGCTGGTGGGACTGCAAATTGGTGCAGCCAATATGGAAAGCAGTATGGAGATTCCTTGGAAATCTGGGAATGGAACTGCCATTTGACCCAGCTATCCCTCTCCTCCGTCTAAACCCATAGGACTTACAAACAGCAACCTACCAGGACACAGCCATATCAATGTTTATAGCAGCACAATTCACAAAAGCTAAACTGTGGAGCCAACCTAGATGCCTTTTAGTGGATGCATGGATAAAACAAATATGCATTATATATACACAATGGAATTTTCTCAGCAACAAAAGAGAATAGAATCATGGCATTTGCAGGTAAATGGATGGTGTTGGAGAAGATAATGCTAAGTGAAGTTAGCCAATCCCCAAAAAAACAAATGCCAAATGTTTTCTCTGATATAAGGAGGCTGACTATAGTGGGGTAGGGAGGGGGAACATGGGAGGAATAGATTAATTCTAGATAGAGCAGAGGGCTGGAAGGGAAAGGGAGGGGGCAGGGGATTAGCAAGAATAGTGGAATGTGTTAGACATCATTATCCAAAGTACATGTATGAAGACACAAATTGGTGTCAACATACTTTATATACAAACAGAGGTATGAAAAATTGTGCTCTATATGTGTACTAAGAATTGAAATGCATTCTGCTTTCATTTAGTTTTTTAAAAAAAATCAAAAGAAAAAACTTATTATGAAAAGTTTAAGATGATATTCTAAATATATAAATGCAACTCTTAAGTCACCTTGGTCTGCACTGACCAGTTCTGATTGGAACTTTTCTGGGACCAGTAGTTAAATAGGGGCACATCATACTATCAGAGAGGACACTCCCAATTGAGAGTGTCCCTCTTTCCCTTCCCTATGTTTTTTAATAAACTAATACCTGATAGAGTGAGGGATGTGTCTGAAATAGTAGTTAGCAGATGCATACAAGTGACAGGAACAGGAAGTTGACATGCCAAAGACCCAGGGCAACTCTAGGTCGCTTTGGCCCACACTGGTCTGGAACAGTTCTTACATATTTGATGGTTAGGAGCAATCCTATCCCCTTGAGTTCTGGAATCCGGTCTGTCAAGTGTCCCAAAACATGTCCCCTCAAGGGTAACTTGTGTTCTCAATGGCAGAGAAGAAATCACTGCTCACAGAAATCACAGGTTGTTGGATGAGGAATGGAATATGGCACAATGATTTGGCCCAGGCAGGGCTCTAGGTAAATTACTTTTCTAAAAGAAAAGTGGGGGTCTGCACAGTGGGCCAAGTTCATAGCATGATTCCCTGACCTGCATGATCCCATCAATCACATCTGCATGCTACCCATCCATCAGTATCAGTATGTAGCTGAGTGGTAGAGCCACCACCAGCACTGAAAATAGACAGACAGACAGACTGAACAAGGCAGGGATGAGCTGCACCTTTGAGAACCAATTATATATCACCCCATAGAGTTCCCTGATAATTTTGCATTTTAAAAATACAATCATTGGCTTATAAAATTTAGTATCCACTGGCAGGCCAGGTGTTAGATATTCACTGAAAATGGAAAAGAGTAGAGACCAATACTGTGTGACCAGAAACTCGAGAAAACCTTATTCATGGGCCATAAATCATCTTTCAAAACCAGTGAACACTTTTACCAGTTTTCTAAAACAAACACAAAAACAAAAACAAAAAAATCCCATTGTGCATTCTGCTCAGAAAGGGGAATGGAATCTTCTGGAATGGAGGAGGAGTTTGAAGGTCAAGACTTCCTGAGCTTCTAAATTTATTTTGTCCCCATTTTTTATTTTATTAACAGTGACATCTTTATCTCCGTCCATTTCCCCAAGCATTTAGTGTTTCCCCGTCAAAACATCTGCCCACCACCCCTGTGTCCCCAGAGGTCCTACCTGTCCTCTTTCACACCCCACCACTCATGGCTCCACCTGTCACCCCCTGCTTTCCCAGGCACCATCTCTGACCTTCTACTTGCCACATCTATTTGTCCAGACACAGTCTCTTCCTTCTCTTTGGATTCCTAACATTCTGCCAATGTCTCTCTCCTTGAATCACATGATAATACCCCCGAGTCCAGGTTCCTGAACTGAGATTCCTCTCCTTTTACTTCAGTTTGTTTCATTAAACATTCTAGAGATGTTACATTCCCCTCCTATCCCATTCTTGTCACTCACCGGTTTTCTCTAAAATGCCATTCAGGGACATCAGGACTAAGCAACCCAGTGAGACCCTGTCTATAAATAAAGTATATATTTTTAAAAAGAAGGGGCTGGGGATGTAGCTCAGTGGTTAACCAGCCCTGGGTTCAATCCCTGGTGCCAAACATAAATAAATAAATAATGAGCAGAATTGACCACTGAAGTTCCTTCTAAGAAGCTTTCAAACACTCACAGCCTAGTATTTGGTAGAGGTTGGGAAATATTAGCCCAGGATCATGAGAAATATGTGCTTCTGCATGCATTACATGGTATAAAGAATGAGGCTTAAATTCTCCCATGGATGACGACTATAGCATTTATAGTCAGATGAAATCAGGTTCAATCCTTGGAGATAAGCATGCATTAGTCTGCCTTGGTTACACACAAGCCACTATTTACAGAAGCTTTTTGTTGTACTGGCAAGACATCTGCACAGTCTATCCATTTAGGAATGGTGCCAAATTCTATTGCAGAATGATTTGGACAGTAAGGTATTGGCAGACGTTCTGTGGCAATGACTGGCTTGTTAGAGAAAGTCCCATTTTAATAAGTGTTTGGACATATTGCTTAGAGTCCCAGGGTCCAGTACAATTGGCTCATCTGGACCCCCCATATACTGTCTTTTCTTCAAAAGATACCCTGAGATAGCCAGCTGCTTATCATGGGACCAATATATACGTAGTTGTCCAATGTAACCAGTATAACTAAATCCAATCACAGGGATGGGTGTAATCTGAGTATCTGTAAAACCATACATTACATGAGTATCATTGGTAAATACTGGGATGGATTCTCTGGTCCACACCACTGGGTGTACCAAAGGTGGGTCTGGAAACTATTTCCAATTGGTTTCTCCCTGGACCCCATTTACTGAACAGCTCAACACAGCTAACATGGCCACAAACATTGTGGCTTCAGAGTTAGTTCCTCCTTGTGTCGAACTATCTGTTCAGGCTGTAGCGTTAGATTCTACAGTTGCCTCCATGATGGTAGTTTCAACATTCGGTCTCTCAGGGCCTTCTTCGTCCTCTTCCTCCTTTGTAGCTTTCACTTCCTGCTGGGGGTCAGGACTGACATCTCTGGATCAATCTTCAGTCATCTGAACCTAGGTTCTAGGTCCTTCATGTCTGACAGCATGTTCAGGTACCCCAATAGGATGAGAGGCACCTTCTGGGAAAACACAAGCATGACTTCTACCCCACATTATCACTGAATTTGATCCTTTCTGTTGCTATGTTTGTAAATATTTCCACCAAACTTGGCCCAAGGAACCTGTTGCCATGGAAGATGTGTCTTTCAGCTGCAGTGTGACTTTCAGAGTGACAATTTGAAAAAAAAATTAAAACAAAGCATGAGTAAGGTTATTTTGTGGGGCCTTATCCCTCCCCTTTTTTGTAACTGTAGCTTAATACATAAATGAGCTCATTCTACAATGGCTGGACCTTGAGGCTTCTACAGAATACCTGATTTATGATCAATACAAAATTGATGGCAAAACTGCTGAAAACACAAATTAGTATAAGCTGGAGCATTATAAATTTCAATCTGTAAAGGACATCCTAATGCTGCAAACGTATCTAGACAGTGAGCAATAACATGTTGAGCATTTTCTTTTACACAGGCAGTGGCAAAAATAAATCTAGAGTAAGTATCAACAATAACATGAACTTAACACTGTTAAGAGTTACATCCATTTGCCATAACTGATTTGGTTATAAACCATGGGATTAACCCCAGTTGGTGAAGATATATATGTATAAAACATTGTGAGATTTGATGAAAATTTGAAAGTTTTTCCCCAGGAATATTAAATTTTTTATGTAAAGTAGTAGCATTCTGATGATGTAAAGAATGTGAGGCTTGTGCACAATCATATAAAGATATTTATTCACAAACAGCAACAAGTTTATTAATCTTATCATTACCTGATTCTAAAGGACTTGGAAGATTAGAATGTGCCCTACTTATATGGCTAATGAAACATAGATGGTGACACATTTGAATTGTCTTTTGTAAGGTCTGAAACAAATTAAATAACTCTTGCAATATATGTTCCCAGTAGTTTATGTTTCAATATTTTTTGTGACTCCAACTGTAATATAAACTATCAGAATGAATATGGATTGACTTGTTTGCAAAATGAATTAAAGCACAAATGAGAGCTTAAATTTCTGATCATTCTGCAGAAGTATATGATGTCTGTATAATCTCTGTATGAGCATGGCTATAGAAACCTGCTTTTCCTGAACTCAATCCATCAGTAAATATTGTTAGTGCTCCAACTATTGGTTAAGCACATACAATTTGGGGGATAATAAATGTAGTCACAAGAGCAAACTGAATAATTTTATCATGAAGGTAATGGCTTTCCATTTGACCAGGGAAATTAGCAAAAGCTATCTCCCAAGTATTAGAAGATTTCCAAAGCCAATCATGCTCTTGAGTAGAAAAAGGGGAAACAATAATATTAGGCTATGACCCAAATATCTGCAAAACTCGTGTTCTTCCTTTAGTAACTAACTGAGCAATAAAGGCATGGAATGGAGTCGATGACTTTTGAGGAGAATGAGTTAGGCAAGGCCACTCAATAATTCCCAATTATCACCACATTGCTCCTGTAGGGGTATGAACAGTGGAAAATGTTAATCAATATACAGGCTCTTGTGGATTAATTCTAGTAAGCTGTGCAATTTTCATGGTAGATTCAACCTTTGTTATGGCAATCCTTTCTTCTGCCAATAGTTGATGAGAAGGTAGAGAAGGATCTCCCTATACAATCTGAAACAAAGGACACAAATCTGCAGTGGCTAGTTTTAAACTGGGTCACAGCCAATGAATATCACCTGGTAACTATTAGAGGTCATGTGCCTTGGGCAATCTAATGTGCTTTGGGAAGCTGCCCATAGTTCCCAAGGTGAAACCTAAATCTCCATGGCTCTATACCAAGAGAAGACCTCCAAGAAATTCACAGGTAGCTCCTTGCAAGTTAGTGAGGACCTATCAAAAACAAAACATAAAAATGGATGGGGATAGGTCTCAGTGGTAAAGTGCTCCTGGTAAAACACCCAGTACAAGAAAAAACAAGCAAACAAATAAAAACAAAAAAGAAAACAGCGGAAGGACTATGCACATGTCAGGCAAAATCAGCTGTGACAGAATTTGTTAGATAGAGGCAAGAACATTATATATACTTGTAATTACATATATTAAATTATATATTAAATATATATGCATATTTATGCTAAAAACTAAAATATATAATACATATCAATAAAGTGGGAAATCTCACAAACCAAGTTATAATATATACATGTCAGAAAACAGTGTTCCAAAATATGTGAAGTAAAAACTATCAGGATTAAAGGAAGAGAAATTTCTACAAAAAGTGGTGAATAATTTGTGATATCCCATTTTCAAGAAAGAATGAAATGACTAGCAAAAAGTCCATGTAAAACAAAACGACTTGAACAACAATATAACTACACTAGGTCTAGAGGACTATAAAGAATATTCTGCCCAAAAAGGTAGAATACATATTTTACTCGAGTGTATGGGAAACATTATGCAGGACTTGCCATTTTAAAGCCATAAGAATGTCAATAAATTTAAAAGCACTGGAATCAGGACAAGTATCTTTTGTAACTACTATGAAATTAAGTTAAAAAACCAGAAAATTAAAAAATTTCCAAACTAGACAGTGTACTCTTTAGGAAGAAAAACATAGAAAATAGTTTAGGTGGATAAAAATGAAAGCAAACCTGTCTAAACTTAAGAGGTGCAGGTAAAGTAGCCCTCAGGAGAAAATTTATAACCACAAAGGCCTACATTATAATGGAAAAACTGCCCAAACAAAGTCCTAAATTTATACAGTAACTAGACAAAGAAAAGCAAGCTGTAATCAAATTGCACAGAGGATAAATTTTAACAAAGAATAGAGCAAGAATAAAAGAAATAGACAAAAGAAAGAATTAAGAAAACATCTTGATTGTTCAAAAGATTTACAAAATTGATTGTTCAATTAACCAAGAAAAAAGAGAGAGAGAGAATACTCAAGTTAATAAATATCAAAAATAAAAGTGAGACCATCAAAACAGACTCCACAAAAAATTTAGAAAATTTTAAGGGCATACTATAAACAACTGAATGTGAACAAATTTCTATAAAACTTCCATCAAAACTGACTTAGACATATAAAATCTAAAAAGACTTAATAAGTTATTGAATCAGTAAAAAAACACAATAAAAACATCCATATCTGAGCTGAACATGGTTGGTGCATGCCTGTATCCCAGTGACTTGGGAGGCTGAGGCAGGAGGATCATGAGTTCAAAGCCACCCTCAGCAAAAGCAAGGCACTGAGCAACTCAGTCTCTAAATAAAATACAAAATAGGGCTGGGGATGTGGCTCAGAAGTCAAGGGTCCCCCAGTTCAATCCCTGGTACCCCAAAACAATAACAACAACAATCCATGTTAGAAATGTGAAGTGAAACTAACAAACTATATCTAAATCTAAAAACAGATAGATGGTTTTATGTGAATTAAATTCTAAGGTCTCTACAAAAGAACTATTTAAATAAAAAAGTTCAGCATTTGTTCAGGATATAGCACTGATATATCGATACTATTTTTGTAGCTGAACAGTAAATATTGAAAGCAAAATTATTTAAAAATTCCATTTATGGTAGAATCAAACATTAAATACATAGCAAAAAATTTACAAACAAATATGTCTTGTAAGCAGAAAATACTATAGAAAATGTTTAAAAGAATAACACAGGTTTTTGTCAAGAAAAATATAAAGAACAAAATTGGAAGACTTACACATTCCAATTTTAAAACTCAGTATAAAGTTTTAGTACTCAAAGAACCTGGATCCCTATTCCTCACCATGTTCAAAATCAATTCAAAAGGGGTAAAAGACCTGACTGTGAAACTACAAAATAAACAAGGCAAATGTTTTGGACATAATTTCAAAATAACACAAAAAATAAAAGATAAAAAATGGCATTAAACTAAAAACCTGATGTACAGCAAAGAAAAAACAGGGGAATCCCTATAAAATGGGAGAAAATCTGTGCCCAGTATTCATTTGATATAAGCTTCATATTTAGAATATGTAAAAAAAAAATCATAACACCAAACAATCAAAAACGAAGTAATGCCATTCAAGTGGGCAAAGTAGACAGTTTCAAAAGAAGAAACAAAAAGTTCCAGTAAACATATAGAAAAATGTTCCAAATAATTAGCCTTCAGGAAAATGTAAATCAAAAACACAATGAGGAAGGCTGGGGAAATAGCTCAGTTGGTAGAGTACTTGCCTTGCATGCACAAGGCCCTGGGTTCAGTCCCCAGCACCAGAAGGAAAAAAAAAATACATGAGGTATCATCACACCCCAGTCAAAATGGATAACTTAGAAAAGTGACAACCACCGATGTGGATGTGGAGAAAAATCAACACTTATGCACAGGTGTGTGCAAGTCAATTGGGTAGCTGATATGAAAAACTGTGCATATTACTCAAAAAGCTAACAATAGCTGGGATCATGGCACACGACTAATCCCATATATTTAAGAAGCTAAAGGAGGAGGATTACAAGTTTAAGGCCAGCTTGTGCAAGTTAAGGTTAAACAATGCAAAACCCTGTCTCCCATAAGAAAGAAATATGCTGGGGGACCAGGAATGGTGATAAATACCTGTAAAGTAGGCAACTTGGGAGACCACAGTAGGAGGATCCTGAATTTGCTATGAGGATAGGAAACTTAATGTAATGCTCTCTCAAAATAATAATAATAATAATAATAATAATAATAATAATAATAATAATAATAATAAAGAATAAGGCACTGTGATGTAGTCTAATGGTCAAATGTTTGCCAAGCACATGAAGGCTTTGGTTAAGTCTTCTGTATCTCAACTAAATAATACTAAAATAGAATTACCTTGTGATTCAGGTATCCCACTTGGAAGTATGTAATGAAAAACTATGAAACAATCATCTGATACCTGGATGCCCATGTTTATTGAGGCACACCTCAATTGAAAAGATATGGAATCACCTAGGAATTCTAGGATAGAGGGATAATGAAAATATGGCATATATGTATGCATACATCCATAAAAAACAAATCCTGCCACCTGCAACCAATTGGGTGAAATTGGAGGGTAGCGTGGTAAAATGAAATAAAACCAGACACAGAACTACAAATACTGCATGCTGTCCCTCATGTGGGGGAAGCTAAACCTGAATTTAGGTTGGTGATTTTAAAAGGTGAAAGAGTGGAGGTGGGTAACGAGAATAGGATTCCATCAGTGGATGAGGCGTATGTGTTAAAATACCATGCAGAGATTTTTTATTATGTATATTTAGTACATCTTCATCAAAGATATTTTTATAAAGGTTACTGTAATCAGTACTGAGTCACACTTACAAAATGATTAAATGGAATAATATTGCCAGGAGTGGTTGTGGATACCTACAGTACCAGCAACTCAAGTGACTGAGACAGAATTGACACTTTGAGGTCATCCTTGGGAACATAGCAAGATCTTGTCTCAAAACGAGAATAATAATAATAATAATGAACTGGGATAAATCTCAGTGGTTGAGTGTTCCTAGATTCAAACTTATTACTGCAAAAAGAAATAAGTAAATGGAATGGAATTTAGAAATAGATCCTTATATTTATGGTCAATTATTTTTCAAGGAGAATGCCAAGATGTTACAGGAAAAAATATTTTCAAAACATCTGGAACAACTATCCATAGAACACTTGGAACACAATCTCAAACACTATCTCACACTCTACACAATCAATTTTAAATGGAAGAAAGGTTTAAATATGAGAATTGGAACTACAAGATTCTTAGCAGAAAACATGTAAATCTCTTGACCCTGCATTGGACAATAGATTCATAGAAAAGACAATTTTTCTTTGTTTCTTTTTGGTACCAGGGAGTGAACCCAGGGGAGCTTAACCACTGAGCAATATTCCCAGCCCTTTTAAAAATTTTATTTAGAGACCAATTACTAAGGCTGGCTTTGAACATGTGATCCTACTGTCTCAGCCTCCCAAACTGCTGGGATTATAGGCATGTGCCAAAAGATACTTCTTATAATGTCATATATTTGGAAAATATCTACAGGATTTTAGTTATGAGGTTTATGATGTGGCATAATAAATTTTTTGAAGGGTAAAGAAAAATATATTCACAATTTAGTCACTGTTTTTTTAAGCTATAGACTTCATCTAGGCTTCTGTGTATGCTATTTGAAATTTCATTGTCCCCAATGGGAACTTCTATCTGAAAAAACTCCAACCACATTTACCTTGTGTAAGCTAACCTGGAATCCATTTTTCTTAATCTATAGACTTAAATAAAATTGAAATTTCTCAAGAGTAAAGATTATTTCTCTGGAGCCAAATGATCCATAGCATTGTATGGAATCATATTAGCTGAAGGCCTTCAATCAAATAATATTAACTAATTACCTTCTGACTCCAAACTAACATCTGTATACTTGTGGCTTCTTCATGTAATCATGAATATATTGTTGAGTCACAAAAAAAAGAGAAATGTTATAATTTTGTTGGCATATTTTTTAACAAATTATAAATTATCATGAAAATGGTTCTCATTTTCACCGAACTCACAGAAGTGTCAATAAAGTCAAGATTAACCATATTACATTCAGAAATGTCTTTGTTCATTTAATAATTATTTGTTGGTACTGAAAATTGAACTCAGGTGTGTTTACCCCTGAGCTACATTTCCAGTGCCTTTGTTCATTTTTAAGTTTTATTTTTTATTAGTGAATTTCAACTACACATAACATTACAGTTTATTTTGGCATGAAATCATACCACTTTTATACAGGGATTTTTCTAACTGAATGGCGTGATTAAAATAAATACAAATATTAAATAGGCATCACCACATCCAAAGTAATGAAAATGTCCTCGACTGTTTTTTATGAGTTTTATGCTTCTAGATATTACACAAAGGCCTTTGATCCTTTTTTAAATTTTTATTTTTGTATATGATGTGAAGTACGTATCCAAATATATATTTTTTTTTCTTTTGGATATCTAGTCATCCTAGGGCCATTTTTCCTTTTGCTTTTCCTCTTGAAAAATATAAGCCACAAGTATGTGTGTGTGTGTGTGTGTGTGTGTGTGTGTGTGTGTGTGTAATCCCTCTGAACACCAGTTACAAATTGCTGCCCACCCAGGTCAGGCAAATTCCTGCCCATGCATTTACAAATTGCCGCCCCCGACCTGCACAGTCAGCTGAACTTAAGGGCACTCATGTGAATTTCCAGGGACACCAAATAAAACACAGACACACTTTACCTTTACACAAGCTTCAGGGTGGCTTCTGTTCTCTCATCCTCAGTCTCCCCAAAAGGGAGAGCAAGAGAAAGTCATGAGAGGCTGGTAAGAGAGAGTGATCACATTCAGAAGAGAGCTTTTATTGGGGGGACTCTTGTTCTTAGAAAGTTCTATTCAAAAAAGGCCAGAAGAGGCAGGGTTACAAGGGACAGGTGAGTGTAACTCAACCCTCATGGGTAACACCTACAACTGAAGACCAGCCTCTCTATCTGAGCTTGGACAATGCCCAAGTCACCACAAATGTACCAGAGCCTCCTGCTTTAGGACTGGAAGGCATGGGTCATTCAGAGCGGCTTCCCACATATCTGTCCATCTTTCTTTATTTTGAGTCCCTGAATTCTGTTCTGGGGGCACAACATTCTACAATTACAACACAAGAGAGAATAAGTAGCAATGAGAACAACACAAGGATATAACATGCAGAGTGTTTAAGAATGTTTCCAGGGTTAAAGCCATTTAATTCTTTAAGTATTTGATCAGCTAAAGAAGTAGGATCCAAAAAAATCAATCTTACTTTTTTGTATATCTTGAACCTGATGATGCATCTCCAAATGATCCAAGCTGTTATCATTATTCTGCCAAATATCCAACAAATGGTTTTGAACCTTCTCCCAATACCATTAAGAAGCATTGCATTTGGCAGGAGCAACACACACATACTTATAGCTACCATGACATTTAAGTCTTTCCTTGAATTTCAAAGTGGAAAGGTCATTACCTATATTCATGACAGCAGCCTCTAAGGCATTTAGCTTGGTCTCATTCCTTTCATCAACATTTATTTGATTGTGAAGAGCCTTGGAAGTATTCTGAGCCAAATTATTAAGAAAATTTGCATGTTGAATATTTGAGATATGGCCACCAAAGCTGTGACCATGGAAGCAATAAAAGAAACCAAGGCAACAACTCCCACTATTATGAGTCCAAGAGCACATTTAGGTCTCGCTAGCTGGGCGTGTATTTGTTGTAAGACTTGAAAACCAGAATCAGTCTACCATGGCTCTGAAATATTTCCTGGTAATAAGACAAAAGAGGGCTGATGGAGCATCAATGTTCCTTTTTCTCTATTATTTCTGATGACACAATTAGTTAAATTACATTTACTACATGTTACAAGATATCTATCATCTTCCCTTTTAACTTTTATGTTTGTTTCCTGTAATTAAAACACAAAGATATTGAACACAGGCCCATAAGCCATAGCAAGAACTTTCCTGTTACAGTTCTTGCCTACAAAGTCTGGTAAATGTTAATCAGTAAAATGTAAGAATTCTGAGGCAGCAATTAAGCACCAAACATCTTTCCAAATGCCACCCTCAGTGAAGGTCAGGATGCTACTAACAAATCCTCCAGGATTCATGGCATTACCCTTGCATAACTGCCTTTTGTCAATTTTAGGAGACCAGTCCAAAATATACCCACCATTTCTACACACCTTGTGCTGTACTGGAAAAGTATTTATACAATCCATCCACTTAGGAAAGGTGCCAATTTCTATAGCAGAAGTGTCAGTAGAAGGAGGTATTCATGGATGTTCTGCTGAGATGACTGGTTATGAGAAAGTCCCATTTTAATAACTGATCTGATCTAAGGCTTTTAGTCTCCAGGAACAGTATAATTAGTTGGTCCCCCAACTGCTGTCTTTTCCCCAAATGACACTTTTGGACAGCCAGCATATTTATCATGGGACCAACACAAGGGTAGTTGGGCATTATAGCCAGAATAATTAAATCCAGTCACATGGTTGGGAGTAATAGGGGTGTCTGTAAATCCTACCATCATGAATGAGTCATTAGTAAACACTGGGATGGATTCTCCAGTCCACACTGCTGGGTGTACTAGAGGTGGATCTGGAAAATATGTCCAGTAAGTGTCTCCCTGATTTCCCTTTACCTGACAGCTCAATAGAGCTATTACTGCAGCGAGCATCAGTTGGAGATTTAACTTTTCCTTGCTGTCTAATCATTTGTTTACCTGCAGTGTCAAATTCTTCAGGTTCTTCCATGAGGGTGGCTTTACCATTGGATCTCTCTGGGCCATATTTCTTCCTCTCTTCCTTCGAGAGTTCCTCTTATTGGAGGGAGTTAAGTCTGGCATCTCTGGGTCACTCTTCAGTTGTTTGAATCTTGGTTCTAGGTCCTCCATGCCTGGTGGCGTGTTCAGGAACCCAAATAGGATGAAAAGCACCTTCTGGGAATATACAAGCATGACCTCTGCCCCACATGATCACTGGATCTCGTCCTCTCCATTGGCAGTCTGCAAGTCCTTCCACCAAACTAGGCTTAAAGGGCCTGTTGCTGTGGAAGACGTGTCACTCGGCTGCAGAGTAACCTTCTGAGTCACAACTTAGAAAATTTTAAAAAACAGAGCATGATTGAGGATATTTTGGGGAGTCCTAGTCCTATCTCCCCCTTTTAGCTTTTGTAATTGTAGCTCAATAGATAAATGAGCTCATTCTACAAGAGATTGACCTTTCTCTTTTGTAATTTTTGAGGACGAATTGTATGTCCTTTAATCACATGGCCTAGATATTGAAAAGGAGATATCTTTAGCACTTTTTGAGGTGCAATGCACAAACCCATTGCTGTGAGTGACATCTCTTTGGGCAAAAAGTTTTAAGAGTACATCTGGGTTATCATGAGCTAAAAGTAGTCTTTCATAAAATGAATAATATATGCATCAGTGAATTTCTCTCTCTCAGGCGTGATAGCCCATGTCACAACACTTTGACATAGGGTAGGACTGTTATGCATTCGCTGAGGCAACACTTTCCAGCAATACCTTTTAACTGGTTCTTTAAAATTAATTGCTGGGACACTAAAGGCAAACTCTTTATAGTCATCTGGGTGCAAAGGTATAGAGAAGAAGGAATCTTTCAGATCTATTATTATCAAATAATAATCTAAAGGAATAGCTGTAGGAGAAGGAAGCCCATATTGTAACTCTCCCATGAGCTCTATAACACAATTAATAGATCTTAGGTCTTGTAATAATCTCCCGTTACCAGATTTTTTTCTAATTACAAAGATGGGTGTGTTCCAAGGGCAGAGTGTAGGGGCTCTAAATGACCAGCCTGAAGTTGTTCCTCAACTAATATGTGAGCTATTTTAACTTTTCCCCTGTAAGGGGTCACCGATAAACCCAGATTGGCTCTTCTATGAGCCAATTATGTTTTTGTTTTGTTTTGTTTTGTTTTGTTTTTTGGGTTTTTTTTTGTCAGGGCCCCTTCCAAAAATTTGGGCTGGGTGCATTAGTTAATCGTTGTTGGAGAGATTGGGTTACAGGTAGGTACTCTTCCTGTAAATCTCCCTCGATTTCCCTAGGAGTAAACCCTTCATTAAGTCCCTTGAATGACATGATAGTCTCTTGCAGAGAGTGGGATGGCATGCTCTAATTGCACAGCGATTTTAGCCTATCTCAAAAACTTGAATCAATCAATCACTCCTGGCAGTACCTGAATTCCGTTTTTTACATTGTTTCATCCCAAAATTAGGCCTATGGTATGGGGGTAATGGCCCACGAGTAACCACAAATGTAGTGACTGGTCAGAGCCTCCTGCTTCAGGACTGGAAGTCGTGGTCATTCAGTGTAGCTCCCCACAACACATCTTAATGTGAGACTGAAAATTTAAAAATGCAGAAGCTCCCCAGTGACTCCCAAAGTACAATGTACACTTTCCATAGAAAAAATTAAAATGACTCCTCAGAACTAAGTTATCCTGTGTGAAATGACATGGAATGAATACAAGAGGAAAGGTACAGGCACGACCCCTGGAAGAAAAAGAATGGTCATGGTATCTCCATATCTGAAACCGAAACTCAAGGATCACAGAAACATCATTACCATTACTTTGGTTTTCTTATCCCTAAAATTGATCTTTAGATTGCAACATTTACATATTCCAGTAAACTTAAATCAACATGTGTAGAATTTTTTTTTTTTTTGAGCCAAAGCACTAACACATAAAACAATATAGGGTAATCATGTGTTTTAACTTTTGAACAGGTTTGTACATAGTTAGCGGCTTATCTGAAAAAGAATTTTTTTTTTTCTCAGTGTGAGGACATGTGCTCAAACGCTTCCAGGCCTAGGAGTGGCAACTAATCCCTATAGAAGTGCTATGGTATTAGATTGGAAGGATCCTGAAAGATGTGAAGGAACTATACAGCCATATGTATTGGATCATCTTCCTATAAATTTATGGGGACAAGATGTTCTAGATCAATTAGGTCTAACATTAACAAATAACATCAATTCAAATGTACCCACTATTATGGCTAGACAAGGTTTTAAGAAAGAAAAAGGATCAGGAGAACAAGGACAAGGTATAATGGCACCAATACAATAGATCAAAAAACAGATAGACATGGATTGGGTTTCAGGAGGGGTCACTGAGACAATAAAAATTACTTGGAAATCAGAAAGGTTCCTCAGTGGCCCCTGACTAAAGAAAAGATACAAGCAGCCCATGACCTGGTCAAACAACAATTAGCGGAGGGACATATACAACCTTCCATATCTCCCCATAATACTCCCATTTTTGTCATCAAAAAGAAATCTGGTAAATGGAGATTATTGCAAGATTTCAGAGCCATTAATAATGAGATGGTTATTATGGGACCTGCTCAATCAGGGATTAGTTGCCACTCCTAGGCCTCAAAGCTTTTAAGTGGTTTGTTGTAATGGCCAATGTTTTGGACATTCTTGAGGAGAGATAATGCTAAGGTTTGCACCTGTATCCAGTAGCCCATTAAATTCATGTCCTTGAATATTTAGTTTTAGCATTGGACGAGAATCTAAATTTAAAGAAAGCATAGCCCAATCTACACCTGTGGAGCCTAATCCCCTGGAACCTCTTTCTATAGTACGACTGGAAAATTTATCATGCAGGCTGGGTATTATTAATAACTGTGCTATTCTATCTCCAGGTGAAATTACTGATATACCCCTTGGAGAACTGGCTATAATTTTTATTTCACCTTCATAATCAGGATCAATTACCCCAGGACTTATCATAAGTCCTTTTAAAGTATAAGAACTGCGTCCCAAAATAAGCCTACTGTTCCTTGGGGAAGAGGCTCTTTTACCCCTGTGGGAATGATTTGAACTCCCATCTCTGGAGTTAGTACTGCTCTGGCGGAGGCGCAGATGTCCAATCCTGCACTCCCTCTGGTTTGTCTAGTGAGGGATCTAATGATAATGTGTCTTGGGCACTACCCTGATGGTGTTGCTGGGTTCCTCCACTGTCCCGTATATTTGTGGTCATGGGCCCCAGAGCATGGGGACCCGTTTCTTGGCAATGGAGCCCAATGTTTTTCTCCACGTCCTGTCCCTGTAAGACCAAAAAAGGGACAGATTTAGTTTATAGTATCTTGTAAACAGGTATCATAGAGAAGTTTGGGGAGTCTATGCTATATACTGTCTACCCTGCCATCCCAAGGGCATAATTACCATTATATATTATAAAGTACAATAAAAGAGGTAGGAAAAGTACAACAATATTTAATTAAGTAAATTGTGAGGTGCCCGGCTAGCTCAGTCGGTAGAGCATGAGACTGTTAAGTAAATTGTGTGGGAGGTTTAAGTGCTCCATGGGTATGTCTCTTTCTTATGCACATTATTGTACACATTACTGGTTATATTTCCCTGCTAGGGATTCAAGAATAAATAGGAAGTCAATATTGGGAAGAAATATTTTCCTACATTCATTGAAGTCAGTCAAGTATCCTCAGGGGTTACTTTTAGGGATTGCCTGACTCTTTCAGAATGTTTCTGTACATGAAGCGTCAAGAGCCAGGAAGGATCAACATGTAACTGACCACATCTATCTTGAAAATATTGGGAGTATTTCTCCCCAATGACCCTCCTTTTCCCTGAATAGGTCCCAGCTGCTCTCTGCCTTTGAGGTCTTTAAAATAATTACCCTGTTTGGGAGGTTGTGTGACTCTCCAGAATTGCAGGATGAAAATTTAAAAATTTGTTACTCAAGATAACAGAAATCTGGGGCTTACTTTCATATGCCCATACCTTATCTACTCCTGTCTTTATTTCTCCAATAATTATAAGCAGAAAAAAATGAACAATGATATGACTCATAGGAATAATATTCTCCAAGTAAATTGAATAATTAATAATTAATAGAGATGTTATGCCACTATTTACCCAATAGTGTGCTTTTACTACCTGTTACTAAGAACATTTAATAAAGTAGAATAGTTTGATATCTGTGACATGATGATTCCATACAGAACACTGTTAGCACATTAATACTTTTATTTAGTAAAAAAAAAAGCATATATAATGTGAACAAAGTATTTCAAAGTCCATAGCATAGTTTCAACAACAACAATAACAACAACAACAGATTAAAATCTCTGGGGCTGGGGCTATTGCTCAGCAGTAGAGCACTTGCCCAGCATGTGTGACACACTGGATTCGATCCTCAGCACCACATAAAAGTAAATAAACAAAATAAAGGTGTTATGTCCATCTACAACTTAAAATTTTTCTTAAAAAAGAGAAATCTCTCAGGAACAAGTTTTCTGATATATAATGAAATCTGTGGGATTTCATTAAAAAAATGTGGATATGTAGTAATCTTGACTTATAACAAATTTATATCTTTTAGAGATGTTTTCTGCATCATTCTATGATAGTTAGGATGATTTTTAAATTTCTACACATGAGCTAATAATTTTAAATAAATTTTATGCAAAGATAATGTCCCATTTTCTATACTTATATGACTTAGCTCCATTTATAATTCTCATATAAATCAAGATATGAGGAAGAGATAAGGGTATTGCTAAACTTTTTACATTTGTCAAGGTTTTTCTTCATTACAAATACTTTGTTGTTATTTAAGGCATGTATTTTGGATGACTCTTTCCACATTCACGTCAGGTATCAGATTTGTTTCTTTTGGTACCGGGGATTGAACCAGGGGTGCTTAACCACTGAACCCCATCCCCAGCCCTTTCTTATATTTTATTGAGAGGCAGGGTCTCATTGAGCTCCAAGTGTCTCGCTAAGTTGCTGAGGCTGGCTTTGAACTCATGATCCTCCTACCTCAGCCTCCTGAGTCACTGGGATTACAGGCGTGTGCCACCGTGCCTGGCTCAGGTATCAAGTTTTTGATATTGAAGAAATTTCAAAATCTGAATAAAAACTTGGGCACATTACTTAAATGTTTAGAGTTTGATGCACTCTGAGTGCTCCAGTTTCTAGTAACATTTGATCAATTATTAACAGCTTTGCCACATCCTTTACACTGGCACTATATCTCCGCAATATGAATTCCCAAGTGCTGAGTCAGGTGGGGACAACTGTCGAAGACAGTCACATGTTTCCACCTTTGTATAGTTTCCCTCTGCTATGGTCCCTCTTGTTTGGGATAAGGGTGGGATCTTCCTCAAGTGCTTTAAGACAATGTTCAGATATGCAGAACTTTTCTCCAGTATGAACTCGCTGGTGTTTGGTAAGGCTGGAAGAATATGGGAAAGCTTTGTCACACTCTTCACATCTGTAGGGCTTCTCTTTCGTGTGAACCATCTGGTGTTGGGAAAGGCTGGAAGAATATGGGAAAGCTTTGCCGCACTCTTCACATCTGTAGGGCTTCTCTTCTGTGTGAACCATCTGGTGTTTGGTAAGGCTGGAGGGATACGGAAAAGCTTTGCCACACTCTTCACATCTGCACGGCTTCTCGTCAGTGTGAATCCTGTGGTGTTTGGTAAGGCTTGAGGAATAAGGGAAAGCTTTGCCGCACTCTTCGCATTGGCAGAGTTTTTCTCCAGTATGACTCCTCTGGTGTTTGTTAAGGCTGGAAGAATATGGAAACGTCTTGCCACACTCTTCACATTTGTAGGGCTTCTCTTCACTGTGAATTCTCTGGTGTTGGGAAAGGCTGGAGGAATATGGGAACGCTTTGCCGCACTCTTCGCATTGGTACGGCTTCTCTTCCGTGTGCATCCGCTGGTGTTTGGTAAGGCTGGAAGAATACGGAAAGGCTTTGCCGCATTCTTCACATTTGTAGGGCTGCTCTACACTGTGAATGATCTGATGTTGGGTCAGCGTGGATCTCTGATTAAAAGCTTTGCCGCATTTTTCACACATGTAGGGCTTTTCTCCAGTATGAATCCTCTGGTGTTGAGTTAGTGAGGATCTTTGATTAAAAGCTTTGCCACATTCTTTACATTTGTAGGGCTTCTCTCCAGTATGGATTATCTGGTGTTTGGTAAGGGATGAAAGATCCTTAAAGGTTTTGCTACATTCTGTACACTTGTAGGGCTTCTCTCCAGTATGGATTCTCTCATGTCGAATAAGGTTTGATCCCCGATTAAAAGCTTTGCCGCATTCTTTACACTTGTAGGGCTTCTCTCCCGTATGAACCCTCTCATGTCGAGTAATGTATGATCTCTGACTAAAAGCTTTGCCACATTGCTGACAGGTGTAGGGCTTCTCTCCGGTGTGACTTCTCTGGTGTTGAGCAAGGTGCGATCTTTGTTTGAAAGCCTTGCCACATTCTTTACACGTGTAGGGCTTCTCTCCAGTATGAACCCTCTGGTGTTGAGTAAGGTAGGACCTTCGGATAAAAGCTTTGCCACATTCTTCACATTTGTAGGGCTTTCCTCTAGTATGAACACTCGGATGCGGACTGAGTTTGGGGAGTTTACTGAAAAGGTTGCCATGTGCTTTACATTTGTAGGGCTTCTCTCTCACAAGATTCCTTTGGTTTTGAGAAAGGGTTGAAGCATTATCGAAGGCTTTGGCACAGTTACATTCGGGGGCTCTCTCTCCGGTATGAATTCCCTGGTGTTGTGTAAAATGTGATCTTTGAGTAAAAGGTCTGCCATACTCTTTGCATCTGAAGGTCTTGTTACTGCCATGCCATCTCAGGTGCTTAGAAAGGACAGAGCAAGTGCTAAGAGATTTGCCACATTCTTTCCATTTGGAGGGTTTTTCTATACCATGAATTCTCTGATGCTTGACAGGGGGTGATTCTGGGTTAAAGGTGTTGCCACCTTCTCGGTAGTCGTAGTTGTCACTTGTAAAGTATCTAAGGTGTGTGGACAGGGTGGAGCAATCCCATGGTTTGCTAGACTCTTTGAATCTGCAGGGCTCTCTTCCAATGGGAATTATCTTATATTGACTAAGACTGGCCGGATGAGTAAACACTCTTCCACCTTCCTCATGTTTGTAAGGCCTTTGTTCACTATGAATTCTTGGATGGGTCATAAGCCCAGAGGATTGGTGAAAGAGTTTCTCACATTTGCCACTGTGGTACAGGCTCTTTGCAAAATGGGTACACTGAGGATTTCTGGGATTGCAACCAACGCTCATGTTTTTAAGAATTTCACTACTTTCATATTTTTTCTCACCAATATAAACATACTGGTAATTACTAAGGTTAGACACCTGGGCAAGGGTGTGACTGGTTTCATTGCCTATGTAGCAGACATTCCAGAAATCGACATCCGAATTTTGATTAAGGAAGAATGGGTAAGGGTGGATATCCCCACAATTGTTATAATTGTAAGTTTGGGCACAAGAAGAAATTATTGTTTGATTGCAGAATAATGGACATTTTGTAAAGGAATGATCAAAGTGCTCTCTTTTAGAAATCTGCCCTTCACTTTTATATTTTTTTGCTAGAGAAATCATTGACTGAAAGTTTAAATCAACACTATATTTGAAATTGGTCAAGTTATAAACTGAAGCATAGACAAGATCTCTTCTTAAATTTTCCAAATTTCCTTTCAGAGGAACTGTATGCTTCAAAAATTGGGTTGGAAGTACGCTGGAAACATACAACTCCTCAAAAGCAACGGGCATGAGCTGAATTCTTTTCTGAGATATCAAATGTTCTTGATGTCCGTTGACAGTGAAATTTTTATTATGGACAGTCGCTACTAATTGGTTTTGACCATTATAATATGATTTCAGACCGTCACTCTCACTCCCATTTTCCCATAATTTTCTTGGTTGTAAATAGTCAAGGTCACAATTTCCGTATCTTCTCTTTATCACTTTTTTAAATAAATCTTTTATGCCGTGCTCTGGTGAAAACTGGTGGATATGTTGAGATGTCATGGCTGAAATAAATGAGAAGAAGAATTATTTTACCGATGAGACAGGAATGAATGTATTTTGCAAACATCATATGTAATTAAAGCAAAGTTAGTACATCAGCAGGGTAACAGAAAAATAAACCTAAGGTCTTCATTTCTCCAGAAATATAAAAACTAAATAAAAATGTACAGACAAAATGACTTTGGGAGAACTACCACAAACGTCTGAGAGTTGACAGTATCCAGAATGAGTACATTACTAAGGAGAGTAATACAGGATAGGGAAGCAACCTGTGCTAGTTTTCTCAACCTCTGCCTTTCCCCCTCCACAATACAGCATTGTGCACTGAGGAAAAATCTACCCAACTCCCTTCTCTGTCAGTAGACAATGGGAAATGGGAAATACAGGTGAACATTTTGATTTTCTTGGGGACTGTCTAAAAACTAGTTTCTCTCTACCATGACACAGAGATTTGGAGGTCAGAGATAGATTTTGGATTATAACACCACCGATATTTAACAGAGATACAGTCTATGGGCTCTTAAGAAGAGATATAAACCAATCTTAAATAAACAAAACAAAGATTTTTTTTTTTTATTTTTATATGGTGCTGAGGATCAAACCCAGTGCCTCATGTATGCGAGGCAAGTGCTCTACCACTGAGTCACAGCCCCAGCCCCTAAACAAATTTTTTTAATGGGAAAAACCCACACAATACACATGTGATAACACTCTGCCAGTGTTATCTAAATGAAGACAACTCCCAGAGATCAAGACAAATGTCTTCCTTTTACTATATTTTTTTAATTTTTGTCATTTACTGATTTACTTCATTTACAAATTAAATTTTATGCATTTACTGAGTATATCGTGGCATTTCAAAGTACATATACATAGTAAATAACTAAATCTAGTGAAATAACACTTGCATTATTCCATATAATTAACATTTTAGTACAAAAAAAATTGCATTTATTCTATTAGCATTTATCCAGAATACAATACATTACGCTCACCATATGATACTCTCGACTTTCTTATGTCCATTAAAATAAAATTTTGCAGACTTCAACCAACAGTCCCCCTACATTCCACAAAATATCGTACCTGGTAGCCACCATTTTACTCTCTGCATTTCTGAGTTCCCACTGAGAGTCAGATGCTGCTGCCACTGATTTTCTGTGTTTGCCTTATTTCATTTTATGCAAAGTCCTGCATATTCATCCCATATCACCTTACATAACAGGACATCTCTTTTTATAAGTAAGAAATTAACTGTGTATTGATTCCATATTTTAAATAAGGCTAAATAGTAACTGATTGTATATCAATGCCAGATTTGTACTTATTCAACCATTGATAGGGACATAGTTTGAGTCTGTGCCTAGACTACTGTGAAAAATGCTTGCACTGAACACAGTCATGGAAACATCTCTTCAACATCCTAATCTAATCTCTTTTGGATACATATTTAGTACATGCATTTCTGGATCACATCTTTCTACTATTGGTTTTTTTATGTGGTGCTTGGGATTAAGCCCAATGGTGCTGTACCAGAGCTTCAACACCAGCCTTCTGAAAATTGGTCAATTTGAGATGTGGTGCCACTAAGTTGCTGTGACGCCTCAAACCTGAAATCCACGTGCACAGCCTTCCCATGAGCTGTGTTTACAAGCAAGTGTATTTACACTGTGTTTGGCCTCTTTTTGATTTATTTAGTAACTTCCTTACTGTTTCCCAAATGACTATATCAATCTTCTGTTGGCTGGTTTTCTACCCACCAATCAATTAAAAAACAGCACAGTACATGGACAAAAAATTAAACATTAGAAATTGAATAGTAGCAAAGTTATGCATGACCCAAAGAGCACTAAATAACCTTTTTCAAGAATTTTGGTAAAAAAAAAAAAAAAAAAAAAAAAAAAATCAAAATGCAGAAAACTGAATTAAAATCAAACAAAATTTTTTAAAAGGAAAAAAAAAAGCTGATATTGTGCACATGAAGAATTCTTTATGAAACAGCGTGTGAGGTTGTCAGGAGAGGTGGTTCACAGCGCAACCCCAGCGCCATGGGAGGCTGCACCCAAGGAATCACAAGTAAATGAGCCAATGAGGGAGTTTGGTGGCTAGGAACTAAGGTATGTTTTTTCAAATCAACAAAGGTAAGGTATTTTGCAAAATCTATATAAAGATAAATCTTAAGTACACTTTGTTAACTTAAATAAGTCACTAACAAGAAGATAAATACTCCAAAATTCTACTTATGAGATATCTAAACTTGGAAGATTATCTGACCAGAAAGGAAATTGCTGTTTGTGATGGGGAGAGACAGACATGGAGCTTGTTTTCATGGGAACTGAATGTTTGCTTTGTGAGATAAAAACTTTCTAGGGATTTTGCATAACAACTTGAATTAATATTACTGAACAGTATACTCAAAATATTTAAGATACTATGTTTTATATTGTGTAATCTTGATCAGCATTAAAATTCAAACAATACGTAAAAAATAAACAAAACTGCAATATTTTTGAAAGCTACCTTTAAAATGCTATGGTCTTTGTCCTAGACTTAATAACAGATGTGTCCACATATAGATGACGGGCATGACTGTAATCCCAGCTTCAGGAATTCTGAGGCAGGAGAATTGTAAATTCAAGGTCTTCCTCAGCAACTTAGTGAGACCATCTCTCCAAATAAAAATTAAAAGAAACTGGGAATGTAGCTACATAGGTTGAATTACAAATAAATAAATAAACAAATAAAATAAAAACAAAATAGGCAACCCACCCCCCCAAAAAAAAAAGCCAAGTGTAATGTTTATACAAACAAATACAAACATGTATAATTTTATATTCAAGGATAATGCATATCTTAAGTTCAACTTGCACTGCCCTAATTTGTCAAAGAATGGAAACTGTCACCTAATTATAAAATGCAGGTGAAAGACAAAAATGTTATTAATGGATGTGAGAAAACGTCCTCTATAAAATACGAGAAACAAAAAATGAAATTAACCAAAAAAAATCTGAATAACCACAGATAGATGATTTTACACCCCCTTTTAGGTAACCATAATTTCCACCTGTGACTGTGTATCCTCAAAGATCAGCCATTATCAATCACTGATATTCATCTTATGGCAGAACAAATTCACAGAAAATCCATTCTAAGAATTCATAAAGAAGTCTGGTAAGGAAATTTTTAATGAATAAATACAGAGATGATATGACAGAAATAGCTTTGGGATATTAATATACTACAACGGCTTGGCTAGACGTCTTCAGAAATGTGCACATTCCCTAGAGACCCCCAGGTAATGGGAAAGCTGTCATATGCTGACCGTCCCAAGCAAAGGGAAGTGTTTTGGCTGCTAACTTGAATGTAGGAGAACATCACTAAAGGGACAGATTTCAAGAATTTGAAAGCATGATAAACATGCAGCTGTATGTGTCCTATGATAGCAAGAAAAATCAACCTAAGCTTCTGAAAAACTATTTCTGTTGCATGCTTACTTCTCAACCAACAGTTTCAAATCTGACTTCCTCCTTAACCTTGGCAACTCCCAACTGAGTCCTCTGTCTCCTCCATTTCTAACCACGTAGGTGTATACATGGCTACTCCTTCTTGTCTCTGCAAATCCAGGGCTCCTTCCTTTGCTCCTGAGAAAGGTGCTCCGTTTTGGCTTAGAGACATTAAGATTTAGTGATTGAAATATAAAATAATGACTATCTTTTGGAATTCTCCTTATTCCTACTGATGTTTATATTCTAGAACTGTGCAGATACACATACACATATATATGTATGTATATATCATACATCTGGAAAATAATTTTCTAGCATTTCTACTTACCATATGTAACATCTGGAAAATATTTTTCTAGCATTTCTACTTACCATATGTAACTAATATATATTTATAAGTCATAAACATAATTTATATATAACTATAGCATGTATTATTTATAATATCTATACGATATGTAATATTTAATTGTAACATTATATATGCCTTATATATATGATTTATATATAGTAAATTATATATATATATACACATATGTAATAGAAATTCTAAAAAATATATTTTTGCAAACAGACCCATTAAAATTTTTAGGAAGAAATTTTAACGTACAGATCCTGAGATCTATTTCCAAGTTTCAGAGTAAAGGAATCAAATCAAAGTAAAGGGAAGAAATTGGACTGTGACTTGTAGACCATGACATCTTGTGTCACTGTTACTATATATATATATATATATATATATATATATATATATATATGAGTAATCTAAAATGAAGGACCTAGATCACCTGAAGAAAGGAAGAGAGGAAAGATTAGTGGAGATGTCACTGACATTACAAACCACAAGCTGTCCAAATGTCTTTCTTGAAAGCGCGAATCTTAAACTCATTCATACAGAGCAAAAGCTCCCCACAACTATTCTGCAGAGGAAGGAAATTAGATACTGATAACTAGAAATCCTGAAGCCTCACCTAGGAAGACCAGGTTGTGGTAGTTCTCGGACATCACATCTTGGTATAAGGTCCGCTGAGCAGGCTGCAGACACTCCCACTCCTCTTCAGAGAAGTCAATGGCCACATCCCTAAACGTCAAATGTTCCTGAAATAAGAATGGGCAAATAAACAGCACGCTGACCACGTGATCGTTGACACAGCTTATAGTGGGAGGGAAGCAGAAATGACAGAAGTGGCTCTCATATAGATGGGTGACTTCATTATTCAGTGAGTCGCTTTTATAACACAGTCTATTATCCAACCGAAAGAGAGCAACATATTTCCAAAAGGGGTGGCATCTGCTGCACTTGATAAAATGTGAAATTAAGGCATCCACCCAAGAGCATACATCTTCATTCATCTTGTGTTTTATAAGATACATTTGTATGTTTACCAGGTGAAAAAGGAATAGTAAGAAGGATGCTTCTCGAATTTTTATTCTGCGGCCACAAACTGAGAGATATTACTAAAACATAGACTGGGTAGTTCTGGGATGGCACCTGATTTTCTAAACATGGGGCAAGCTCTCTAGGGACTCGAGGACAGTGGTACAAGAGAAACGACTGGACACTGATGGAAAAACTTATTGATGAATTTGAGTTCAGCTATTTTAAGGGAATTTTTATTTCCATTAAAGTAGCAAGTAGCAACATTTCAGTAATCTACTGTAAGGCCACCTTCCACCTCCTCCCCCCGAATCTGGCTGCTTTGTGCATATTTTCTTAAGTTTGAAATTCTACTAAGAAAATACATTTAAAAATATATGGGCAAGGACCCAACAGACTTGTGAGAAATGCTTCCCCCATGGGGACACCCGCATCTGTGCCTATCAGGAGTTGCTGGGCACAGCACATTTGGCAACGCAAGATGACAATTCTTAAAGAGTGTAAAATTGTTCTCTTTGGTTCCCATGTTTCTTGGGCAATGTACCTTGTCAGACACTGTCTAGACGTGTTAGTAACCATTCTCTAACTTGTGCTCAACGAGAGTCATTGCTTGCTTGTTGCTATGCCAACCTGGAAAGTCCTGTGGGAAATACCAATGTACCCATTGCATTGTCTCGCTGACCGCCCAATCAGCTTCGGTACCCCTCAACCTGGATGTCGCTTTTGCCTTTAAAGTCCCTGAGAGGCTCAGGAACACCTCGCAGACACAGTTACGGGTCCTGCGGAGAGCAGTGCCGGTTGGCCAGCTAAAGACTCTCCAATTGGGACAAAATGGACTTGGTATGTTTTCTGAGCCGTCTGCCCCATGACATTAGCACTTAGGTAAACAAGTGTTTTCAAGGTGACAAGCCTATGGAACACCAGTGTGACCTGTGTAACAGACACACAAATCCCAAGGGGAAAGTCAAGATATCTCATCACCGTGGACATTCTCCCACCCCTAGTTTGACTAACTGAAGGTCACTGTGGACTCTTGTCCACCCTCACAGCTGTGGGTTTTCCTTGAAGAAAATCCAGGGACAAGAATGATTCTGCATTTCCCTCTCAACACCATTACCCAATTTGTGAGCCACCAAGTATCTGTGTCTCTGTGAGATGGAGACCACAGCGGGCATATTTGTTGAGAGCCACAGCCAAGTCAGGATGGCGCCTGGCATTTTGCCAGAAGGAGCCGTTGAGAAGTGACGCCAGCGAGCCATTGGGATGACGGTGATTAAGTTAAGCTGTGTATAATTATTGGGATGGTGACTGATTGCTGTAACTGGATGATGCTGGATTGGGGCAAGTTGTGTATTCAGTTGTGTATATAAACCTCTGCTGTCCAGCAATAAGGCGGCTCCTGCTACCTCAGGGGCCCACTACTTTTGAGTTCCCGTTAGTTCTCGCGGAGTTTCCAGGGAGTTCTAGAGAGTTCTACGGACAATTCATTCCTCTGAAGATGTCAGAAGGCAGACATTTGCTCAATGAAGTTCCAAAACAGCCCCCAAGGTGACCTAGGTGAAATGATTTTCCCATTTAAAGGGCATCTCAAGAAAGTTGATGGCACCCTCCAAAACAAGTACCAAGGTAAAAGAGATGGGAACTTGCCATGATCTACTCCCAGAACAGCACCCCAGATGCTTCAACAGACTGCTTGGTGTTTCCTGTTGGCTTGTCTTTCTTTTTTTTTTTAATATATTTTTTGGTTGTTAATGGACCTTTATTTTATTTTTTACATGCATCGCTGAGAACCAAACTCAGTGCCTCCCACATGCAAGGCGAGAAGTGCTCTACCACGGCACCCCGGCCCCCAGCCCTTTGCTTCTATTTTTTGAGATAACAGAATCCACAGATTAGTTGCACGGTTCATTTTGGTGACAAGAAGCATGGTTCACAGAAGCTTGTGTTGCAACAAAGAACTCCAGTTTCTTCTATGGGAATATCTCACTTCATTCCCTGGAGTAGTACTTTTCAATTCAGATCTCCAGAGCCATGGGATGATTTGCATCTCACGGCTTCTGAGGGTCCCTGCTCTCGCCCAGAGGCAGTTGCTCCCACCAAGCATCACCTTCGTCCCAATGCCAGCTCAGACCTTGTATGGATTCCCTTTCTCAGGGTCAGTCGCAGGAAGGGTCTGGGCATTCTGGGTCATCCACCACCACCACCACTCACCCCACCAGAGAGCGGCTCTTATTTGATGTTGACTGGAGACATTTTCTTTGTTTGGCCTCAAAGATTTGGTGGCATGGTCAACAGTAAGCCTGACATGGTACGTGTTGTACGCTTTGAAAAAAAAAATTAAAACTGTGGTCGTAAAAATCTTCTTGGGAAAGATTAGCTGGATAATTAGTTGTTGGGTTTGGGTGGGAGAGGGAGGAGAGTTTTGGGGTTTGTTTGGGATGAACAGAGATCTTTTTGAACACTAAACTTCGGAACTGCGTCCTGTTTGGAAAACATGATGTCACACAGGAAGTACCAAGTCCACGGGTTCATATGCCAGTTTTTGAAAAGTGAGTTTCAGAAAACACAGTTGTGTCCATCTGGGGTTGACATTTAGCATCCTACATGCACTCACTGTTGCAGCCTAGATTTGCTTAGGAAAGAAATCACATCGTATAAAGTTAAAAATTTAAGTACTTGGGCAAACTGGAATTAGATGGCACCAAGATTTTACAAAAGGCACTAGAAAAACAAATTCAGTGAGTAGCCTGTTGGATTCATAGTCCACAAGGAAACTGGTGAGAATAAATGCCGCCGTCTGGCTGGGCACAAAATAACCGAGCCGCCACAAAGCCTTGTAGGTTCAAATAGCAACTCTTTATTCCTGAACTCTCCCGGGCACTCTACACACACTTCCCGGGAATACACTCCCTCCACCGGGCTCCGTGCGCCCAGAACCCCCCCCCAAGAACTCAACAGGAACTCCAAAGTAGTGGGTGCCCGAGGCAGCAGGATCCGCCCTAATCCCGGAGCTGCCCTATTCCCGGAGCCGCCCTATTCCGGAGCAGGGTCACCTTTCAACCATTCCCTCTAGCAAAATGCCAGGCAAGTCATTCCGACTAAACTGTGGCTCTCAATAAATAAATACATGCCCAACTTGGGGAGTCCTCTCACTGTGAAGCCAGAGTTCCCCGTGGTTAATTCCTAAACAGTCAGAAGAAAGTTCTGAGCAGCTCAGGAAAAAAAAAAAATCTGTGAGGTCCCCACTCCCCGGATTCCTTTTACCCAATGTGACATTCTTCCTCTCCCAGGGTCACAATTCTCACCAGTGAACAAACACATAGCTACACCTGCTTTAAGGTACGGACCGCTCATCTCTTTTTTTTTTTTTTTTTTCTGCCACCACTTGTAATAACAAGCATGTGAACTTGCCAACACCAGCCAATTCCCTAACAATGGGTCATCCAATAATCCCATTTTGCCACTGGCTTGTAGAGATGTCATAAGTTTGGGGCTCAAACCTGGAGCATTTTGCCCAATTGGGATGCAGGTTACAAGGCCCAAGGTATTTTACTGTAATTTTCATCAACTCCCTATAAACTGCAAATTCCCATTTTGTTTCCTTCAGAAACAATTAACTGAACAGGTTTTTCCCATCAGTTGTCAGATCAGAATATCTGCTAACCAAACATGGCTTCGATCTACCTCCCTCAACCCTGCCTCGTGAAGTTCAACCCCGTCAGCCTGAGCCAACACACACTCTGTTCCTCGTCACTTCCAAGTACACACTGGCTTCATGGTAAAGGATTCTCTGGTCTTATATTGGAATTTTTTTCATGGTTCTGGAGATTTAACCCAGGGGCCTTTCAGCACTGAACTCTCCCCCCTGGCCACACAGATGAAGAATGCGGTCTCCGAGGGACAGGACTTCAGTTCAAAGTCCTGCTGGGCTGTCTTCCGTCGGGGACTTAATTTTTTTCCCCCCTTTGGTTAATGACAGGCTAGCAAAAGGGATAACTGTGGGAGTCATGACTGAATAAAGGAACCATTGTGCAATATGTGAATGACTGCTCACAGCCAAGAACCAAGAATGCTCTCATTACTCCTACAGTAAAACCCCTGGCCTCAAGTGGACAACAGGTGTCCCGTAAGAAGGCTCAGGTTTGTAAAAGGCGGTGGGATGAGGTGGACATCATACCCTAAGGACATGTATGAAGACGCGAATGGTGGGAATATACTTTGTGTACATAAGAGATATGAAAATTTGTGCTCTGTATGTGTTCTATGAATTGTAACGCATTCTGCTGTCATGTATAACAAATTAAAATAATTTTTTTTCAAAAAAAAAGGTCAGGTTTGTTAAATAAATAAATAAATAAAGTCCCCCGTGTGGGATTCCTGATCAGCCAATGAGCATGAATTTTGAAGTCATTATCAAAAGCAGAAGATCAAGAGCCTTAAAGAAGTCAGGGACAATGGAATGTCACGGGCTCCTAGAAATGTCATGCTTCTGCCATTTTGGGGTCCCTAATTTTGGACAGACAGCTAAATGTCCATCTGCAGCCTGAAAATGAACAGATGTGATATAATTTACTTGTACCCCAGGACACCAAGCTGTCTCACAGAGGTTAGGAAGCCTCACACAGCATCCACCTTGGGCCTTAGGGCTCACACCAAGGTGTCTAAGGAAGGCATAGCCCTTCAAGTTCCCCTACAAACACTGGAGACATACTGTGACAAGTAGCCTATTTGTCAAAAGACTTAACCACTCACTCCTGCCTCTGGGAGGTGGCTGCCACTTGTGAGTTACTTACTATAAGGTTGGGAAACACACTCAGGTCAATAGATAACTTCCTCATCAAGTGCTGGTCCTCATCACCAGAAGGACAGATGTCAGCCGGCCACAGGGAGGGCAGGGAGAGTCCAGGCTATCCAAACGTCAACAGAGAGAAACCAGGTCTGCCTTACATCAAGCGACCCGTTGCCAGCATGGGATCAGAGACCAGAAATTGCTCAGAGAGCTGGGGGCTTCAGCAAGTTGGATTTGCTTGACACTGGGCCCGATGGGGACCGCTTCACTGATAGAGGCCAGTCCAGCAACAACAGCCGGTGGACAGCTGGATACCCCGAAATCATGGATCAGACTTGAAAATATGAGGATTTGCTACTAAAAACATCAGCCCAAACTACTCTCATTGACAACAGTTCTGACTGACCAAAGAAAAGAATATTATTTTTATATGTGGGGCTGAGGATCGAATCCAGTGCCTCAAGCATGCTAGGCAAGCGCTCTGCCACTGAGCCCCAGCCTCAGCCCCAGCCCCTGAGCCTCAACCCCAGCCCCTGAGCCTCAGCCCCAGCCTCAGTCTCAACCCCAGCCCCAGCCCCTGAGCCCCAACCCCAGCCCCTGAGTCCCAGCCTCAGCCCCAGCCCCAGCCCCTGAGCCCCAGCCCTAGCCCTAGCCCTTAGCCCTAGCCCCAGCCCCAGCCCCAGCCCAGCCTCAGCCCCAGCCTCAACCCCAGCCTCAGCCTCAGTCTCAATACCATCCCCAGCCCGCCTCATTCTCCTTTTGACCTCTGAAGATTCCCTAGCTTGCTATTCATAAGATACAAATACTTAACCTAACATTAACATGTTTACACTATATTATATTAACATTCTCTGATTTAATGAAATGTAAGATATTGAATGGCCTGAAAAAAGTATTACTTTGTAATGTGGAAATAACTGCATCCATATGAATTTTATAAGGCTCATTTTATTTTATTCTTTCAATTTTTTTAAGAGAGAATTTTTTTAATATTTATTTTTCAGTTTTCAGTGGACACAACATCTTTATTTTATTTTTATGTGGTGCTGAGGATCGAACCCAGCGGCCGGCACATGCCAGGCGAGTGCGTTACCACTTGAGCCACATCCAAGGAGAATGTAAAACTACTGTGCCCACGGCTGGGTGGCTTATGACAAAATTATCCTTGGCACTGAGAGACAGGCAAGCTTTCTCTCTCCAAAGTGGGAGATCAACACTAGGAGTGGAATATAGTAATCCAGGAGCTCAGCCAAGACTCAACGAGCCTGTGTGTCACCAGGGTTGAGAGAGGTGACAGTGTCCCTTTGTGGTGATACCCACACATTCAGTGCCCTGAGAGAGTCACACAGCAGAAGCACTATTTACAAACCACTCCTAACACATCCACCTTTAAAAAATGTTAATTATTCTTCTTCGTTTTTAGTGTACATTCATATTAAAGCACAAATTTGATAGTTATATCCATGGCCTAGACACAGTGATTTTTTGCTTTTATACTTTTTATTTTATGCATATTTGAGTGTGACAGTCTTCAAACTTTTTTTTACAAAACTGAATTGCCTAATGGCTGGCTGCCTGATTTACTGATTAAGTAAACATGTTCTGGTTCTTGGAGAGTACGAGGGTGCGAGACATCTTGCTAGGTGCTGAGAACAATGTAACCTCAAGGAACTTAAAATTTAATAAGGCATCAAATCAACAAAGGCATATTATGATAAAAGAACGTGGGTAAAGGGGATGTACCAAAACCCTTATAACCAGAAAATCACGTTTAACACATACTACAATGTATTGTTGAGTGCATCAGCCAGGGAAGTCAGCCCTTTATATGCCCCCATTTAATTTTTATCCTATAGAGTCGATATTATTACCATCCCCACTGGACCGACCAGGAAACTGAGGCTCACAGAAGTCATGTGACTTGTCCAAGACCACAGTGCTCTTCAAGGGCAGGGTTAGAAATTCAAACCCAGATCTTTCTGCCTGCAGAACCCACAGCACCAACCAACCACAGGGCAAACTTGGGGTTCATCTCAGGAACTTCGATTCTCCCAGGTCTCACCACATTCCCAGGACACCTCCCTTTCATTTTGTGACTCACCTCTCAGATCACTATCTCCTTTAGGTGTAATGGAGAGACCAGAATGGCGGACCCGCTCTGTCTCCATATCCTCTAAAATTGAGTTTATATTTCCTTTGAGTTTCATAGTATTATTTCCTTAATTTAGGTCTTTGGCCCATTTTGAGCTTGTATATATGGAATGGAACTGGGCTCCAAGTTAATTATTTGCATGTACAGATCTGATATTCCAGCACCACGTGTTCAGAAACTATTCATTCAAGTTAGTTTACAATGGGTTTATTGGTTCTATTCCATCATCCCACATTTCTGTCCTTCTGCCAGTACCATCCTCTCTTGAGTACTGTGGATTTATGGCAAGTTTGGACTACAGAAGAAGCATGAGTCCTGCAAGTTTGCCTTTTTTTTTTTTTTTTTTTCATTCAAGATTGTTTGGGGGCCCTTGTGATTGATTCCTTGTGAATTTCAGAATCAGACTGTCAACTTCCATAAAGAAACAGGCGGAGATCCTGATAGTGACTGCGTTGGAATTTTAAATCAATATGGAAATGACTGGCGTCTTGACTTCCAAATCCAGGAACATTCGATTTCTCGTCTTTTTTCAGATCTTTCATCTTTAAAATATGTCGTGTCATTTTCATCATGTAATTTTTTTACTTGTTTGGGGAAATTTACTCCTGAACATCTTATTATATTTTTAGATGGACCTCTATGTTGAACCTCTCATGGGCTCAAGAGATTCTCCCAAAATAACCTCCCAAATACCTGAGACACTGCATGTGCTGCAATGAGCAGGTAATCTTTTTGTTGTTTTGAAATTACTGTAAAAAAAAACAATTCTATTTCAGAAAACACTTGGGCACTCTTGCTAGAAATATAGACTAGTAGAGACATCATGAAAAACAATATGGGGGGTCTGGGGTTGTGGTTGAATGGTAGAGCACTTGCGTAGCATGTGTGAGGCCCAGGGTTCAAATCTCAGCACCGCATATAGATAAGTTAATAAATAAAATAAAGGTCTA
Organism: Marmota monax; assembly: GCF_021218885.2. NCBI lineage: Eukaryota > Metazoa > Chordata > Mammalia > Rodentia > Sciuridae > Marmota > Marmota monax. The sequence goes on along the minus strand of NW_026694242.1, from coordinate 1,948,033 downwards.
TTGGGCTGGGGCTCAATGGTAGAAAGCTTGCCTAGCATGTGTGAGGCCCTGGGTTCAAATCTCAGCACATATAGATAAATTAATAAATAAAATAAAATCTATTGGGCTGGGGTTCAGTGGTAGAGCGCTCACCTAGCATGCATGAGGCACTGGGTTCGATCCTCAGCACCACATAAAACTAAAATAAAGATATTGTATCCACCTAAAACTAAAAAATAAATAAATAAATAAAGGTATATCAACAATTTTAAAATATTTTTTTAAAAAAATATGGGGTTTTTCAAGAAATTAAAACTAGAAATACCATATGACTCAGATATTTTTCTGAGCATATGCCTGGATTATCCAGGGTCCTTAAGAAAAACAGAATTGACAGAATGCATAAATGTGTATGTGCTCTTCCCCCTGCCTCCTGACTCGCCTCTGGAAACACACTCAAGACACACCAGAGTTGGTCTATACCAACTTTCTAGGCACCCCTCACTGCGCTCAGGCTGACCACCCACAGTGACCATGACCACCACGAAAGGAAA